>NC_069504.1:761672151-761735568 GCF_027579735.1 Bombina bombina
AATTGTGCTAGCGATATCAGGCGACCTCCGGGAAATAGGTCAGCAATACAAATTATACTGTGATCTTCCCAATGGGAGGGATGAGAGTCTCGAAGAGCCATAAGCTGTAAACTGTTATGTAACATGATCGCAACTCCTCTTGACTTTCCAGTGAAGGAGGCTGTTTCTATTACTGGGAAATTTTTGGAGTTTAGGGGTATGGGAGACCCAGCTACCCAATGCGTCTCTTGTAGGAATGCAATTTGTGTTCTAGTATGGGCCAAGTGACCTAACAGCCTACTTCTCTTATTTGTAGTGTTAAGCCCCCTAGTGTTATGGGAGGTGCAAGTGAGTGCCATTTTTGTGAGGTATGCTCCCAGTGAGGGGGTAAGGCAGGAAAGAGAGGGAGAGAAATACAGGGGAGGAAGGAAGGGAAGAGGGAGAAGGGAAGAGGAAAAAAATAAATAAAAAAGAGGTGGAGTTTAAATCCGTATTAAAGGGAAGTTGGAGTAGATGGTATCAATTAAAGAGTTAGTCCTGTTGCGGGAAGAAAGCTTATGCGTTAGGATAATTTTTCCTATACTCTTTGATAAGAAACTCTATGTGGGTGCGGTATTGTCAAGAATAACCGCTTATGTAGCCCCCAACTAATGGGGGTACCTTAATTAAGGGAAATGGGGGGGATAGGTAGATAGGGGGGAGGTGGGAGGTATTAAAGTAAGTGGTTGACTCAGCGGTAAGATATAGTTGGAGGGGAGAGATAATGCTGGTCGCTTGAAATTCCAGGAGGGATAGAAGGTAGTGGTCTGTAAAAGAAGGGCATAGTTGGCCATTTTGCCTGTCCTAAAGAGGGTGTTAAAAAAAAAGAGGTGTGTAAAACACAGTGCTACATATTGATGGGGGAAATCACAGAGAAACAGACTGTGCTAGTCTCCGAGTATTAACAAGGGAAAACAATATAACGGCTATTTTCCTTAGAAAACACATAACAGTGAAGTAACCATGTGAAACAATCAACAGTTCAAACATATAAATACGATTGGACATAGGGGGAAAAAACAACAAAAAACATAATCATTAGAGTGAAAAATATATCATTTATCTTTAAGCTTCAAAGAACAGCCTACGTACCACTATATGTGTGTACTTCTAGACTATAACATAGATAAGTGATGCGGCTTTGAAGAGTTGGAAGGTGGGAGATAAGCATGATTTTCCGATATTTGGCAACAGAGGTACCATTTGTGCAGTTTGAGTATTAAGCCTAAGCGTAAAGAAGCCTGCATACTGATTTGTTTCCTGCCCTTAATGGTCAGTTCATTGAGTTCACCTAATAAACTTATTCTATGCTAAGGGATCCCAAAAACCTATGCTAATGGGACTGGATATCTAGGCACCTATTATATTATAAATGAGTTGTTTCAATTGTTACAGAGATCTTACATAAGGGGAGAGCCAGTAATGCATAAACTATAGATTTTAGGTGAATGCCTAAAAATAGTTAGTGTGGCCTGAGTGTAAATCTGTGGCACCAATAGATATGCCAGTAAAGAGATGCTCTACTAAACTGCTTGAATACTCTGGACGGTTTAAGTCAACAGTGGCACAAATAACTGTCTGAGCTAACTCCCAGATAAATGACTGACACCAATGTAAAGTGAACTGCTCTAAGTATAAAAGGGCAAACTCTTATGCATGTTAATACTTAAAAGGCAACATAAATATAACATGATACTCTAAACCATAAACATAGATAAGTGATAAGGCCTAGTTCCTGTACCTGTATGTCTAAGCAGCAAACATGTCAAGTCTATGGGTGTTGTCAGCAATGATGTAAATAGCGTATGTCAGTATGATCGAGATATGAGAGCCTAAGATGTGCAATGTCTAAAATTACACAACAGGATGGTTTCCCAAGGTATCAGGAAATATATTAGACTAAGGGATAAGCCTCTGAGGTTGCTGCTGTTGTGTGGAACAATTCTTATCTCATACACGTCTAGATAAAAGATACTCTGTTGGCGGGACAGGCTAGAGAATGAACATTATAACCTAGATTAACCATTAGTAGTACCCGCTGGGAAACTGAGATTACTGAGAAGTAAATAAAGGAAAAAAAAAGATAGATAAATAAATAGTTAAGACATAAATTAACAAATACTTATCGGTCCTTGGCCAATCGTACTGAGCAGGGAACTCTGAGGTTCCCAAGTCACCTGGGTATTAGTCCAGAAAGGGTGATACATCTGTAAATGAGATAGAAATCTTTAGGAGACCGGAGAAGAAGTTCTCCTTCTCTGCGGGAGAGCGGACCATTCCTCAGTGTCCTCTTGGACATGAAAGGGGGGGGCCTTTTAGACTCGGTGTCGACCATATGGAAGTTTTAGCTTTAGCGTCCCTTGAGGTAGTCTGAGGTTCCATTGAGACGGTCTGAGGCCGCTGCTCCGAAATGGTAACTGGCACACCAGGTGATGACCAAGCTACCGCTGTAGCTCTCAGTGTAGTGCGCTGTTGTGGGGATTTATCTTTTTGTGAGGATAGTAAGTTCCATAACTGCAAAAGTTCAAAACCCTTATCTGCATTTAAGATCGTGAAAATCTGATTTGTTTCAGAAGACGAGCAGTTTTATAGGGTAACCCCAGCGATACCTGATGTTGTTATTTCTTAGAGTGGAGGTAATGTCCATGAAGGTTTTTCTTTTTTGGAGTGTTCTCATTGATAAATCCGGGAATATCTTTATTTTTGAACTTATCGGGTAGTATTGGCTTCTGGAAATGCGTTCTTGGATAATGTCACGCGGTTGATCCTCAGAGAGGCCCTTTGGCTTAAGTAAGCGATGGGCTCTGTCCATTAAATCTTCAGCGTCAGTAGTTTTAGGAGCTAGCAGGTGGAACAACTCCTGTAAAAAAGGTTGTAGATCTGAGTTGGAGACAGACTCCGGCACACCCCGGATCCTGAGGTTATTCCTCCGGGATCGGTCTTCCATGTCAGCTATCTTATCTTCAATAACTTCAAAGTAGTCTGAGAGACGTTGTGTGAAGCCTAAAATATTTGTCTGTTCAGTAGCTAGATCTTCATATCTTCTTTCTAATGTATCAATACGTTCATTTGTGGATGAGATTTCTTTTTTAAGTTCAGCTGTGGAAGCTGTAAAAGAAGCGTGATGTTTATCTAACATTAATTGTAGAGAGTCCATTATGAAGGATGGGGTGACCTCTGTATTTGTGGCTTGCTGTATGTCCTGCATGGCAGATAGCATGAGATCAGAGGTCTCTGATCTAGGTGAATCTGGAGAGTCTGTCTCATTATGAGATCCAGAGTGAGTGGGACCAAAATGGTCAATAACTGTTTTCTTTGGAGGATAGGGCTGTTTGTTATTTCTCTTTCTAGCTGACTGAGACATGCTGCAGGTATCAGTGTTATAGAAACAAAAATGAAATAGCTTGCCCTGGTGTGCTATAGGGCTATAGTAAATAATCAGCAGTATGAAAGTTAGCAGTGAATTCACAAAATGTAGCACAGTAGAAAGCAGCACTGTATGGGAGACGGGCAAAATTGGCTAATAGTTGTTTATTCCATTTTCATGGGGTGTTGAGCAGGTCAGAAAGAGAGATAGAAACACATGTTTCAGCTAACCATTGATTTGACCAGTCAGTGGGGCTGCTATTAATGTATGATTCTTAGTCTGCAGAGGCGCTTTCCCTCACTCCCACAAGTGCAAGATTATAAAGTGCTGCAGACCCCTACATTGAGAGCAGTTCTTAAGTTGTATTAATGTCTAATTTGTGCAGGCTTAAATGATGTGTGCTCTTATATACACTTTTCTACCTTATGCCAAGCTCTGAAAGTCCAAATGAAAATTCAGTAGAGTTGCTTCTCCTTCCACTTCAGAGCTACGTTAGATGCTTGCATGCAACAAAAAATTAGCAACCCCTTATACTGCCTCCCTTCCTCTAAGGTCACAAAACTCAAGGCTTGGATTTGTATAGAAGGCTAGTTTAGATTAATTAGAAAAGGTGGCGGCATGCATACCCGATGACAAGCGAGGATCCGACACTTTACAAACACCGTCACAGGTCTCCACGCGGTGCATGAACTGGATCCAAGATGGCGCCTCCTCTTTTTACTCAGCAAGTGACCCGGAGCTTTAAAGCGGCAAGGTAGTCTGCTCGTTCTCACCAGTAGTGGATGTCCGCTAGAAACAGGAGAGTCCAGTGGCCTCTGTCGGTTCTACAGAGCTTCCAGTGTTTAGCGCTGTAACGCTACAGTGTTAGGGGTATCTATGCGAAGTGCACGCAACTGCAGCTCAGCACCTATTAGCTGTTATAGTCCTCCACAGTGCGGTCGGATCCGGCCAAACGATACCTCCACAGGGAAATTGGCTTTAGGATAGTACAGGGTATATAAGGGAAAATAACAAACAGAATAAATAAATTAAACCCCTTCTTAAACTGGGTAAATAAAAGACTAGAGCAGGAGCAAGTGAAAGATGCGACCAGCTTCTCCCCTAGTTGGCTCCGCCCCATCTGCTTGTTTTTTATACTCCTCTATATTAGTGCAATTTCTCTTTGCCCTAATATATTGACACTTGGGGATACCATATATGGTATGTCTTGGATGGTTAGAATTAAATTCTAATATGGTGTTTCCATAAGTAGGCTTCCTGTAAAGATCAGTTTCTATACATCCCTCAATGTTTCCTGTGACGGTTATATCCAAAAAACAAATTTTATTTGCATTTTGTTCCCCCACTAGTTTGATACCAATGTGGTTGTCATTCAAATAATCACAAAATCTGTCTACATTCTGTTCTTCACTATCAATGATAAACATCAAATCATCAATAAATCGTTCATATAATATGTTATTTTTGAGGGGATTCCCATCTCCAAAGACGTGGAACCGCTCCCACCATCCCATAAAGAGATTGGCGGGGGACAAACTTTGCCCTCATAGCGGTTTCACGCCTCTGGAGATAGAAACTCCCCACAAACATAAAAAATGATGTGTCAGTAGGTACTCTATAGATCTTAAGATGAATTGTTTAGTCATCTCATCATAGTTAGTTTGACTCTCTAAAAAATACTCCACTGCCTCAAGCCCAAATTGATGTGTTCTGGAAGTGTATAGAGAGGTGACATCCACAACCAAAAATCTGTAACTAGATTTCCATTTTACTTTCTGCAATTTCAAGATAAGGTCTGTAGTATTTTGTATGAAACTGGGCAGTTTACAGACTAGTGGTTGTAGAAATGTATCAATGAGGTCTGACAACGGTTCGTTCAAGGAATAATTGCCCGCTATTATGGGGCGACCTGGGGGGGTTATGCATGTCCTTGTGGACCTTTGGGAAATAGTGATATATTGGGGTTACTGGATTGTTTGGTACCAACATCTCTTCTGTAATCTGTGAAATAACATTGTTATATCTTGCCATTTTTATGATTTTACATAAAAAAAATTTTTATTGCTTAGTGGGATTATCTCTAAATTTATGTAAGTGTATATGGGCTTTCATGATGTATGCTGTTCTATTTATTATTACCACATTTCCCCCTTTGTCTGAGGGCCTCACAATGATTCTATTATCCATGATAATTTTATTTAATGCTTCTTTTTCTTTTAGTGACGTGTGGTGTGTTTTTTTTTTTTTTTTTTTTTAAGTTTTTGGTCTAACTCCCTCAGTTTCTCTTCTATCACCTTTTTAAAAATTTCAACTGGATGTGTTCTGAAAGTTACGTATGTATATGTAAAAATAATAAAACATTTTTTTTAAAATTTATACTGGCAGACTTTCTGCCAGTACTTAAATGGGGGTGACATTTGGGGGGTGGGGGAGGGAAGAGAGCTGTTTGAGTGGGGTCAGGGGGTGGGATATGTCGGGTGGGAGGCTAATCTCTACACTAAAGCTGAAATGAACCCTACAAGCTACCTAATTAACCCCTTCACTGCTGGGCATAAGTGTGGTGCTTAGCGGCCTTCTAATTACCAAAAAGCTGAGGAATCTGTTGGCGCTCTACAAATACCTGATAATCATAACTGGCGTAAGTCACTGACAACGCCAGAAATGTGTAGTTGTGCACATTTCTAAATCTCGCCAGTTTGTTCGACTTACAGCAGTATATAATCTGCCAGCGCCGTTTATGCGATTCGTACGATGTGCGAGATGAATTTACGGGTGACGTGGGTTTCAGCAGTTGCACTAAAACTTGTATTTGTAATATATGTAATCTCGCCCTCAGAGCCTGCTATAATAGGTTAATTTATATACTTTATGGGTTGGATAATTTTGAGAGAAAACCCTGTATTTTTTTGGTATTTTGTTCAGCATGAGTACTGTTTTTTTTTTGTCTTTTACCTTTTTGTGTTTTAGTTTTATTTAAAGGACCAGTCAACATTGTAGATTTGCATAATTAACAAATGCATGATAAGAAGATAATGCACTTAGTCTGAACTTCAAATGAGTAGTAGATTTTTGTTAAATTGCCAAGTTATGTCTATTTCCACTCCCCCTGTACAGCCATCAGCCAATCACAAATGCATATATGTATATGCTGTGAATTTTTGCACATGCTCAGTAGGAGTTGGTGACTCAAGTGTAAATATAAAAAGACTCTGCACATTTTGTTAATGGAAGTACATTGGAAAGTTGTTTAAAATTGCATGCTGTATCTGAATCATGAAGTTTAATTTTGACTTGAGTGTCCCTTTAATCAGCTAAGTATAATTTCTAGTCTAGTAAATTACATCACAAAGGCATTGCTAGATTCCAGGAACACTGTCTCCTTAGAAAAGTGTTAGTAATGGAATTATAAGTACTAACGAGATATACAAAGCTACACTGTAAATGTAAAATACGCTTATAAAGGGTCACAAGAACAAGAGGTTCATGTCTGCTGTTGGATTTTGTCTTTCTGCTGACCGAGCACAAAATGTCACGTGTAGTTTGTGGTTGCAGAATCTTATATAAAAACATCTGTTATCAGATTTTGCAACCGCAAACTGCGCATGCAACGTGTCTGAGCACGTATTAAATACTTTACTAAATACTTGAGTTGTATCGTAAAGAAATCTCTGGTAATACCATTTTGAATGCTAACCCAGACACACCATCTCTGCAATACCCAAAAGTCAATATGTGAGGGTTAAACGCAATTATACTGAGCCTGAGAAATATGAGTTACATGCTAAAGAGCTAAAAAAAGACAGTTTCTTAGAAAGTGGTTACAATAAGATGTTGTAAGATGCTAAAACAAAAGTGGATGATCTAGAAAGAGATTCTCTTTTTGTTCATAGGAGTAAGTTAAACATTTTTGAGAACAAGCCTAAGTTCATAACCACTTATAGCAAGGTGTATCACAAAATCTGTAACATTGTGAGGAGCTCATTGCCTATTCTAGAAGCAGATGAGGCTTTTAAAGATCTGGTGCATGAGGGGTGTTCTATTTCACTCAAAAATAAAACCTTGGGCAATATGTTATCACCATCTGGTTGCCTTCAAAAAAGAACAACAATTGTCTGTCATTAAAGCCTGTTTTCAGATGTAGCAGCATTAGGTGTAAATCTTGTTCATTTGCTAACTTTGGCTTAAAGTTCACTTCTCAGTCAACTGGTAAAACATCAGATTAGACAGCATTCAACATGTAATTCGTCATTTGTAATATATCTCCTGACCTGTAGGGGGTGCAATATGTTGGGCTCACTACACGCCCCCTGAAAGATCGTTTTTTTTTTTTTTACAACATCTAAGGTCAATTGAAGATCCTGAATCCTCCACTCCTGTTTCGCTGCATTTTAAAAGGGAACACAATTCAGATGTTTCCCTCCTGACATTTCAATGTACCCAAGTTATTCCCAGACACCCCAGAGGGGGCAATAGAGAAGAGATTCTCAGAAAAAGAGAAGTTTTCTGGATCTTTCAGTTGGATACTAGAGTGCCGAGAGGTTTAAACTCTGAATGGAATGTCAAATTGTTTACTAAATAGAAGGTTATGTTATAGCTTCTATGTTTAATTTTTGACTTTTCATATTTTGTTATTATGTGTTAATAGTTTTTTTTCAATTGACAAGTAAATATGTGTAAAGGGTATTCCTCCAATATATAAATAATTAATGATTTACATGTGTTTATTAATCAAACTGATTTTAGAGGAGGAGTTTTCCCTTAGGTGTATATAAGGGCCATCATAGCCGTGTTATAACTAATGGTCACTGAGGAAGTATTGTATATTAATTATACGAAACATGTTTGACCTGATCTTTTGTGTGAACTATTATATGAAGCCGATTTTTATGAAGAAGTGATGTTTCAATAAAACTGATTATTTTTGCTTTTATGCTGAAGAGTTATGGTTCCTTGGATTTCTTGGATTGCATACGGGTAATATCAAGTGTTGTGAAGCTTTTTGAATTTGGATGTCTGGAGACCGGGTGGCTTATTTTTTGTTTAAGTATTTCTATGTGGAGGCGTTAGATGGAGCGCCATTGAATTTGGCACCGTTGATGACGTCACTCGCTTGGTCAGCGGCATAGTCAGCGTGAAGACGGCTGAGTAGTTTGGCGGTTTTGGTCCGGCTGAGGTGGGGTGAGTTTGGTTCTGAGCACTACCTATTGTTGTACTGTAACAAGAATCCATCGTCTGGGGTAAGCTGCACGGTTCTATTCACTTATTTCTCCTTACTACTTTTCTGATGGATCGTTTATCCAGCCTTTATTGACTGCTTGCCGGTTTCACTACTCATGCCCTGTTAGTTGCTGTGAAATTGAAGTTACTCTGAATTTGAGACTGTGTTTTTCTTGCTACATAAGTTTGCCTTACTCTCATAAAAGCAAAGTACTTTTGTTGTTTACATCTGAAGCTTATTTATCGGCTGAGATTTGTCACACTAACGTTTATTTAATAATGACGAAATTGAAAAAGAAGAGAACATCAATATTGATAGTCTATTTTTTAAAATGGATAAGCTTTTGAAACAAGATTCAAGATTGGAATTGGACATTAAGTCATTTAATATTTATAAGAAAGCAAAACGCATTCCTAGGGGATTGCAGATAAGGAAGTTCCCTTCTTTTCATGTTACTGATATGGATTTCATTCAGAAATGGAATAATGTATTAACACAATGTACTTTAGCACTAATTGATCTCTTAATAGAATACAAGAAGCAGATACGCTTACAACTAAATGCTGATAAACAGAAATTACAAGATCTTATTCGTCACTTATCTGAAGGGCCTGAATTTAAGTTATATGATAAGAAAATACAGAAAGTAATTGAGGATTTCAAACATAATTTATGGCAATTTAAGAAACAAAAAATATTAAGGGACAAGTTAGACTATGAGAACGACAAAGTTTATAATTTTTCTGAGAATAGGAGAGGTAGACAAACTAAAAGAATTGTTTCACAAATGGCCAAAAAGGTTACTTTTGCAGAGACAGATACCGAATATGATTCCACTGATTTAGAAAACTCAGGAGAACAGGTTTCAAAAGTAGTGACATCAACTGCTTATGTATTAGATAACCCTATAGATAAACCTAAATTTCATAGAACAAGCTACACAGTATGTAGAGACCCCAATTCAAACCAAGACACACAGATATCCTCAGAGAAGGAGGGGCAGTCAGGTCAGGAAATACATTTAGTCCCTAATTTGGATGAGGTTAAAAACGTTATTAACCTATCTAAACGGATACTGACTGTACATCGGGTGCATGTCCTTTCACTGGGCCTTAATTTTGTACCTACTGTACATTTTGATCTGTTCAATACCATCATTGACTTGAACAGATTTGTTAGGACTTTAGTCCTAAAAAAACATTTTTTAGGTGCCAGTGATATGGGCATTGATCAACCAGTTTTTTCAGTGGTCAGGGATATTCCTACATCTGGAGACTTTAATGACAAATGCGCAGAACTTGATTTACAGTCTCTGGCTAATGATAACTTGAAAGAAGGTTATACGGCTGAGGCTATAAAAGTTGACATTGGCAATTTGAAATCTAAATCTTATTTTTACCCTATCAATACTAGGTCTAGTGCCGTAGATATGTTTCAAGACAGTGGAACTTAAACTTAAAGATCTTCATGCCAATGTCACCTTTAATTCCCACAAGGGTGACAATTTGACTAAATATGATTACCAGGCCTTACAGTCATTGCAAAAAATTGATGATATAGTTATCTGTGGATCGGATAGAGGGAAGGTTGTGGTTTTGGATAAGAAGGATTATCTATTGGAAGCAGGTAGACAACTTGCAGATGAAGAGGTGTATATACTAAATTGTCCCATAATCCCACCTTTCAATACCAAAGAGAATTGGATGCCATAATTGATTGGGCGATCTACAGTGGTGTGATAACCCAAAAAAATGCAGAATTTTTGGCAGTTAAATATCCCAGAGTGGCAATTTTCCATTACTTGCCAAAGATCCATAAAGATCTTTGCAATCCGCCTGGGCACCCTATAGTGCCAGGCATTGGCTCTTTAATTGAACCCTTATCTGAAATGATTGATGCCCATTTACAACCTCTAGTTACGAATTGAATGAGTTATGCAAAGGACACTACTGATGTGATTAAACAGAGGCTCTGGAATGGAAAACATGTTTTTCTTTTCTATCAGATGTCGCTTCACTCTACACCTGTATGCCTCATGACAAGGGTATTAAGGCTGTAGAGTATTTTTTGGATAACTACTCAGGCTATAGCAATGAGCTAAAGGAGTTTATTTTGAAGTCAATTCATTTTCTTCTTACACATAATTTTTTTCTGTTTGAGGGGGAGTACTATCTCCAGAGACGCGGAACAACTATGAGGGCCAAATTTGCGCCCTCATATGCCAACCTGTATTTAGGTTGGTGGGAGCTGTTCCGTGTCTTTGGAGATACATACCCGTTCAAGGAATACATTGCATACTTTGGTCGCTACATAGACGACCTGCTCTTTATTTGGAGGGGTCCTAAAGAGATGGTTACCCAATTTGTGATGTATTTACAAGACAATGATTTGAATTTAAAATTTACATTTGAGAACAGTGAGGAGAAAATATTCTATCTTGACATTGAGCTTTATCCTAACTTTGAGAAACAAAAAATAGATACTCAGTTGTATCGTAAAGAAATCTCTGGTAATACCATTTTGAATGCTAAATCTTGCCACCCCAGACACACCATCTCTGCAATACCCAAAGGTCAATATATGAGGGTTAAACGCAATTGTACCGAGCCTGAAAAATATGAGTTACATGCTAAAGAGCTGACAGACCGTTTTTTAGAAAGGGGTTACAATAAGAGGATGTTGCAAGATGCTAAAACAAAAGTGGATGATCTAGCAAGAGATTCTCTTTTTGTTCATAGGAGTAAGTTAAACATTTTTGAGAACAAGCCTAAGTTCATAACCACTTATAGCAAGGAGTATCACAAAATTTGTAACATTGTGAGGAGCTCATTACTTATTCTAGAAGCAGATGAGGCTTTTAGAGATTTGGTGCATGAGGGGTGTAATTTTATTTCACGCAAAAATAAAACCTTGGGCAATATGTTATCCTCATCTATGTTGCCTTCAAAAAAGAACAAAAATTGTCTGTCATTAAAGCCTGTTTTTTTCAGATGTAGCAGCATTAGGTGTAAATCTTGTTCATTTGCTAACTTTGGCTTAGAGTTCACTTCTCAGTCAACTGGTAAGACATTTCAGATTAGACAGCATTCAACGTGTAATTCGTCATTTGTAATATATCTCCTGACCTGTAGGGGGTGCAATAAGCAATATGTTGGGCTCACTACACGCCCCCTGAAAGATCATTTTTTTACAACATCTCAGGTCAATTGAAGATCCTGAGTCCTCCACTCCTGTTTCTCTGCATTTTAAAAGGGGACACAATTCAGATGTTTCCCTCCTGACATTTCAATGTATCCAAGTTACACCCAAGAGGGGGCAATAGAGAAGAGATTCTCAGAAAGAGAATTTTTTTTTTGAATATTTTAGTTGGATACTAGAGTGCCGAGAGGGTTAAACTCTGAATGGAATGTCAAATTGTTTACTAAATAGGTTATGTTGTAGCTTCTATGTTTAATTTTTGTCTTTTCATATTTTATGCGTTTTTTGTTTTTTTCAATTGACAAGTAAATATAAACAAACTAAAAGTATTAACAGCGCAACTAGGAGAGAGGTGGATATGCAATGGTAAAATTAAAGCAAGAAGAATAAAAATAATAATGTAAAATTAATAAAATAGGGAACAATTAATATAACTACAGATGAGCAAATTTAATAGTGTGACCAATATGAATCACTAAGAAGTACAGGATAAAAATACACACAAATTTGCATACGTATATACAAACATAGAAAGTCCAAATGTTAAAAAGCACAATTCATATGGCTAAATGAATATTACCCAATACTGGGAAGAGTCCTTAGGAACTTTCAAATATCGAAGTGACTACTGAGGTGGATTGCAACGCCAGCTCCTAAAGACCGTCCTTGGAAATTGAGGTGCAGCTACTTTCAGAGGCGTGTTTCCAAAACGCTCTCAACTGTGAATCCTATGGCGAGAGAAGACAGCGCAACCCCACATCAAGGTAGAAATTTTGACAAATTTATTAAGCATACAATAATATTGCACTTACAAACAGGTTTAAAAATTGCACATTGATCCCACTCAGGGAAAGAAGAAAAGAGAGTCCCAGTTAGCTTTGGATCCCTCCAGGGAATAACTGCTTTGCCGCCGCTTCTGTCCTTCTTATGATCGGTCTCTGTGTTTAGGAGCCGTCCGTAGCTCTGCGCTCTGCAGACTTTTTCAAGATGTGATGTGTTGCACGCTCCTGTACGCTGCTATAAACATCTGATAGTCTCTTTCAATTGGTTACCAACCGGCCAATCTTTCTACTGTTCTCATGAAGTTATAAATAAGTATGTGTGTTATATTTCAGATAAAGTATTGCTGGTGACATAAAAACACTCAGTGGGGCTGATGAAGTTGACTATTGTGTCAGTACAGAGCTGCAGGTAATGAATTGCATATTTATTATTTTTCTGTTTATTAATATAGATTTTAAATGTAAATTTAAAAAAATTATTTAAGTATTGAAGTATAAACGTATAGATTAGGAATATTGTGATGTTAAGCACAAATTTGGAGTGTCCATTTACTTTCCAGCAAGTAAATAGTCTGACACTGTTTGTAGAATAAATAGGCTTGTCCGCATCCTGCCACCGGATTGGCCGGTTGGTAAGCAATTGAAAGAGACTATCAGATGTTTATAGCAGCGTACAGGAGCGTGCAACACATCATCAAATCCTCTTGAAAAAGTCTGCAGAGCGCAGACGAAACGCGTTGGGGGCGGAGCTACGGACGGCTCCTAAACACAGAGACCGATCATAAGAAGGATAGAAGTCGCGGCAAAGCAGTTATTCCCTGGAGGGATCCAAAGCTAACTGGGACTCTTTTCTTCTTTCCCTGAGTGGGATCAATGTGCAATTTTTAAACCTGTTTGTAAGTGTAATATTATTGTATGCTTAATAAATTTATCAATTTCTACCTTGATGTGGGGTTGCGCTGTCTTCTTCTCTCGCCATAGGATTGACAAGTAAATATGTGTAAAGGGTATTCCTCCAATATATAAATCATTAATGATTTACATGTGTTTAAAATCAGTTTGATTAATAGAGGAGGAGTTTTCCCTTAGGTGTATATAAGGGCCATCATAGCTATGTTATAACTAATGGTCACCGAGGAAGTACTGTATATGAATTATACGAAACATGTTTGACCTGATCTTTTGTGTGAACTGTTATATGAAGTGATGTTTCAATAAAACAGATTATTTTTGCTTTTATGCTGGAGTTATGATTTCTTGGATTGCATACGGGTAATATCAAGTGTTGTGAAGCTTTTCGAATTTGGATATCTAGAGATCGGGTGCCTTATTTCTCTTGTAAGGTGTATCCAGTCCACGGATTCATCCATTACTTGTGGGATATTCTCCTTCCCAACAGGAAGCTGCAAGAGGATCACCCACAGCAGAGCTGTCTAGCTCCTCCCCTAACTGCCACCTCCCAGTCATTCTCTTGCAGCTCTCGACAAGGGAAGCAGCTAGAGAGATGTGGTGCATTAATGTAGTTTATCTTCAATTAAAAGTTTATTTTCAAATGGTACCGGAGTTGTACTATTTTAGCCTCAGGCAGAAAGTTGAAGAAGAGTCTGCCTGTGGTCTTTGATGATCTTAGCAGGTTGTAACTAAGATCATTGCTTATCCAAGTACATCTAGCGCTCCCATTGCGTATACCTTGCAAGACATGGCGGCAGTTATGAATCATACCCTTACAGAGGTATTATCTAAACTTCCAGGATTGCAAGGAAAGCGAGATAGCTCTGGGACTAGAATAAATACAGAGCTCTCTGACGCTTTAGTAGCTATCTCTGATACACCCTCACTGCTAATAACAGTGCTGTAATTATGGGAGATTTTAACTACCCTGATATAAACTGGGCCAATGAAACTAGTAATTCAGCTAAGGGGGATAGATTTTTAAATGTTCTCAGGGATAACTTCTTGTCACAATTAATAGAGGAGCCAACTAGGAGTAAAGCTATATTGGATTTAGTGCTATCAAACAATACAGATATAATATCAAACATAGAAGTTAAAGAACATTTGGGTAACAGTGATCATAACATGGCCACATTTGAAATCTCTTTTCATATGCAGTGTTTTAAAGGCTTAACTAAGACTTTTAATTTCAAGAAAGCAAAATTCAACGATTTAAGGAAATCATTAAATAATATAAATTGGGACAATGTATTTTCTAATAAAAATACAGAGAATAAATGGATAATATTTAAAAATGTGTTAAATAAATATACATATCAACACATACCATATGGTTATAAAAGTAAAAATAAAAAAACAAAGCCGTTATGGCTAAATAAAAATGTGTTAAGAGAAATTAGGAAAAAACGTAGGGCATTTAAATTATTTAAAGAAAATAGTACAGACTCAGCATACAATATTTATAAGGAATGTAACAAAGCATGCAAAAAAGCAATTAAATTAGCCAAAATTGAAAATGAAAAATTAATTGCTAAGGATTCTAAGTCTAACCCTAAAAGGTTCTTTAAGTACATAAATAGCAAAAAATCTAAGAAGGATAATATAGGTACATTACAATGCGTGGAGGGTAGCATGATAAATAATGACAGGGAGAAGGCTGAGGTACTAAACCAGTTTTTTTCTTCAGTATACACAAGAGAGGAACCATTGAATGATACTTTTGAACATAATAGAACATGCCAGTCCATACCACTAACTGGGTTTTGTTTAGAGGATATCAGGAAAAAACTGGAAAATATTAAGGTAAATAAAACTCCAGGCCCAGATGGAATACACCCAAGGGTGTTAAGGGAACTTAGCACTGTTATAGACAAACCTTTACTCTTAATTTTTCAAGACTTATTATCCTTAGGCATGGTACCCCAGGATTGGCGTAAAGCTGATGTGGTGCCACTCTTCAAAAAGGGAAGCAGGGATGATCCAGGAAGCTATAGACCAGTTAGTCTGACATCAATAGTGGGGAAGATATTTGAAGGGATTATAAGGGATTATATTGATGAGCATATTCGGGTAAACAAGATTATGAGTTCTAATCAGCATGGCTTTAGGAGAAATAGATCATGTCAAACTAATCTAATTAGATTCTACGAGGAAGTAAGTAAAAATATAGATAAAGGGCAATCAGTGGATGTGATATACTTAGATTTTGCAAAGGCATTTGATACAGTGCCACATGAGAGATTAATGCACAAAATTAAGGGACTGGGAATAGCTGAAAATGTTAGCTCATGGATAAATAACTGGATAAAAGATAGGGAGCAACGAATAGTAGTAAATGGATCATACTCAGATTGGACAAAGGTAATCAGTGGCGTCCCCCAGGGATCAGTACTGGGCCCTGTTCTTTTTAATATTTTTATAAATGACTTGGAGCAAGGATTAAATAGCGACATCTCTATTTTTGCAGATGATACTAAGTTAAGTAAGGTCATAAGGTCAGAGCAGGACGAACTCTCTTTACAAAGGGATTTGCTAAAATTAGAACTATGGGCAAGTGAATGGAAAATGAGATTTAATACGGAAAAATGCAAGGTTCTACATTTTGGAAGTAAAAATAAGCAGGCTACGTATTTTTTAAATGGGACAAGACTTAGCCAAACACAGGAGGAAAGGGATTTGGGAGTAGTAATAGATAACAAGCTAAAGATGGGTGCACAATGCAGGGCAGCGGCTTCAAAGGCTAATAAGATACTAGCATGTATTAAAAGAGGCATTGATTCAAGGGAGGAAAGCATAATTCTGTCATTATATAAAGCCCTGGTAAGACCTCACCTTGAGTTTGGTGTGCAGTTCTGGGGACCAATTGCTAAAAAAGATATTGCAGAACTAGAAAAAGTTCAGAGAAGGGCCACAAAGCTAATAAGGGGATTGGAGAAATTAACCTATGAGGAGAGGCTAGCCAAACTGGGTCTTTTTTCTTTAGAAAAAAGGCGATTGAGAGGTGACATGATTATATAAATATATTCAAGGCCCATATACAGAGATGGCAGAAGCTCTGTTTATTCCAAGAAAATTGTTTCTGACAAGAGGTCATAATTTAAGGTTGGAGGAAAGGAGATTTAATCTCCTGCAACGGAAACGTTTTTTCACTGTGAGAGCAATAAAATTGTGGAACTCATTACCAAAGGAGGTAGTGAATGCCAATACCATAGATACATTTAAAAATAGTCTGGATAAGTTTCTGTATACAAACAAAATTCATGGATATGATTGCTAGTATTAAATGGGTCACATTTTAATGGGGTTATTTAAGCTTAACTGGAGCTTTTTGTAAGTATTTTAGATTTGTATAGGTTGAACTCGATGGACTTCAGTCTTTTTTTTCAACCTTATCTACTATGTTACAATATAATGAAGCTGAAGCAGGGGAGCTTCAATCTGTGGGTGATTTTTCTGATTCAGGGAAGATACTTCAATCTGATTCTGATATGTCTACATTTTAAATTTAAGCTTGAACACCTCCGCGTATTGCTCAGGGAGGTTTTAGCAACTCTGGACGACTGTGACACTATTGTAGTCCCAGAGAAATTATGTAGATTGGATAAATACTATGCAGTACCTACTTACACTGATGTTTTTCCAATCCCTAAAAAGTTTTCTGAAATTATTACTAAGGAATGGGATAGACCAGGTGTACCGTTCTCTCCCCCTCCTGTTTTTAAAAAGATGTTTCCTATAGACGCCGCTACACGGGACTTATGGCAGACAGTCCCTAAGGTGGAGGGAGCAGTTTCTACTCTAGCTAAGCGTACCACTATCCCTGTCGAGGACAGTTGTGTTTTTCTAGATCCAATGGATAAAAAAATTAGAGGGTTACCTTAAGAAAATTTTTATTCAACAAGGTTTTATTCTCCAGCCTCTTGCATGCATTGCCCCAGTCACTGCTGCTGCGGCTTTCTGGTTTGAGTCCCTAGAGGATGCTTTACAGGTAAAGACCCTGTTGGATGATATCCTTGACAGGCTTAAAGCTCTTAAGTTAGTCAATTCATTTATTTCTGACGCCGTTGTTCATTTAACCAAGCTAACGGCTAAAAATTCAGGTTTTTCTATTCAGGCGCGTAGGGCGCTATGGCTTAAATCCTGGTCAGCTGATGTCACTTCAAAGTCTAAACTTCTCAACTTTCCCTTCAAAGGACAGATCCTATTCGGGCCTGGACTGAAGGAGATCATTTCTGACGTCAATGGAGGAAAAGGTCACGCCCTTCCTCAAGACAGGTCCAACAAATTAAGGACCAAACAGTCTAGTTTTCGGCCCTTTCGAAACTTCAAGAGTGGCGCAGCTTCAACTTCCTCTAACACAAAACAAGAGGGAACTTTTGCCCAGTCTAAACCGGTCTGGAGACCTAACCAGGCTTGGAACAAGGGGAAACAGGCCAAGAAGCCTGCTGCTGCCTCTAAGACAGCATGAAGGAGCAGCCCCCAATCCGGAAACGGATCTAGTAGGGGGCAGACTCTCTCTCTTCGCCCAGGCTTGGGCAAGAGATGTCCAGGATCCCTGGGCATTGGAAATTGTGTCAAAGGGTTATCTTCTGGAATTCAAAACCTCTTCCCCAAAAGGGAGATTTCATCTCTCACAATTATCTGCAAACCAGATAAAGATAGAGGCATTCTTATATTGTGTTCAAGACCTCCTAGTTATGGGAGTGATCCACCCAGTTCCGCAGGAGGAACAGGGACAGGGCTTTTATTCAAATCTGTTTGTTGTTCCCAAGAAAGAGGAAACCTTCAGACCAATCTGAGAAATTTGTTTAAGATCTTGAGATCTAAGAGTCCCATCCTTCAAGATGGAGACTATTCGAACCATCCTTCCTATGATCCAGGAGGGTCAATACAGGCACTACCAGTTTGTGGATCTTCCCTTCGGGTTGGCCATGGCACCAAGAATCTTTACAAAGGTTCTAGGGTCCCTTCTAGCGGTCCTAAGGCCGCGGGCTATAGCAGTAGCCCCTTACTCAGACGACATTCTGATACAGGCGTCGACTTTTCAAGTTGCCAGGTCTCGCACGGACATTGTTCTGGCATTTCTGAGGTCGCATGGGTGGAAAGTGAACAAAGAAAAAAGTTCTCTCTACCCTCTCACAAGAGTTTCCTTCCTAGGAACTCTGATAGATTCTGTAGAAATGAAGATTTACCTGACAAAGGCCAGGTGGTCAAAACTTCTAAATTTCTGCCATGTTCTTTATTCTACTTCTCGCCCTTCAGTGGCTCAGTGTATGGAAGTAATCGGCTTAATGGTAGCGGCAATGGACATAGTGCCGTTTGCCCGCCTACATCTCAGACCGCTGCAACTCTGCATGCTCAGTCAGTGGAATGGGGATTACACAGATTTGTCCCCTCTACTAAATCTGGATCAAGAGACCAGGGATTCTCTTCTCTTGTGGTTATCTCGGGTCCATCTGTCCAAGGGTATGACCTTCCGCAGGCCTGATTGGACAATAGTAACGACGGATGCCAGCCTTCTGGGGTGCAGTCTGGAACTCCCTGAAGGCTCAGGGCTTGTGGACTCAGGAGGAGGCCCTCCTTCCGATAAACATTCTGGAACTAAGAGCGATAGTCAATGCTCTTCAGGCTTGGCCTCAGCTAGCTGCGGTCAGGTTCATCAGATTTCAGTCGGACAACCTCACGACTGTAGCTTACATCAACCATCAAGGGGGAACAAGGAGTTCCCTTGCAATGTTGGAGGTTTCAAAAATAATTCTATGGGCAGAGGTTCACTCTTGCCATCTATCAGCTATCCATATCCCAGGAGTAGAGAACTGGGAGGCAGATTTTCTAAGTCGGCAGACTTTTCATCCCGGGGGAGTGGGAGCTCCATCCGGAGGTGTTTGCACAGTTGATTCAACTTTGGGGCAAACCAGAACTGGATCTCATGAGGTCTCGTCAGAACGCCAAGCTTCCTTGTTACGGGTTCAGGTCCAGGGATCCCAAGGCAGCGCTGATAGATGCTCTAGCAGCGCCTTGGTCTTTCAACCTGGCTTATGTGTTTCCACCATTTCCTCTGCTCCCTCGTCTGATTGCCAAGATCAAGCAGGAGAGAGCTTCGTGATTTTGATAGCTCCTGCGTGGCCGCGCAGGACTTGGTATGCAGATCTGGTGGGCATGTTATCCTTTCCACCTTGGACTCTGCCGCTGAGGCAGGACCTTCTACTTCAAGGTCCCTTCAAACATCCAAATCTAATTTCTCTGCGTCTGACTGCTTTGGAGATTGAACGCTTGATTTTGTCAAAACGTGGTTTTTCCGAGTCGGTCATTGATACCTTAATTCAGGCTCGAAAGCCTGTCACCAGGAAAATCTATCATAAGATATGGTGTAAATATCTTCATTGGTGTGAATCCAAGGGTTACTCGTGGAGTAAAGTCAGGATTCCCAGGATATTGTCTTTTCTCCAAGAAGGATTGGAGAAGGGATTGTCAGCTAGTTCCTTAAAGGGACAGATTTCTGCTCTGTCTATCCTTTTGCACAAGTGTCTGGCTGAGGTTCCAGACGTTCAGGCGTTTTGTCAGGCTTTAGTTAGAATCAAGCCTTTGTTTAAACCTGTTGCTCCGCCATGGAGTTTAAATTTAGTTCTTAACGTTCTTCAAGGGGTTCCGTTTGAACCTCTGCATTTCATAGATATCAAGCTTTTATCTTGGAAAGTTCTGTTCTTGGTAGCTATCTCTTCGGCTCGAAGAGTTTCAGTTATTTGCCTTGCAGTGTGATTCCCCTTATCTGATCTTCCATGCAGATAAGGTAGTTTTGCGTACCAAACCTGGGTTTCTTCCTAAAGTGGTATCCAATAAGAATATCAATCAAGAGATTGTTGTGCCGTCACTGTGTCCTAATCCTTCTTCAAAGAAGGAATGTCTATTACACAATCTTGACATGGTTCGTGCTTTAAAGTTTTATTTACAAGCTACTAAAGATTTTCGTCAAACATCTGCATTGTTTGTTGTCTACTCTGGACAGAGGAAAGGCCAAAAGGCTTCAGCAACTTCTTTCTTTTTGGTTAAGAAGTATAATCCACTTAGCTTATGAGACTGCTGGCCAGCAGCCTCCTGTAAGAATTACAGCTCATTCCACTGGAGCGGTGGCTTCCACATGGGCCTTTAAAAATGAGGCTTCTGTTGAACAGATTTGTAAGGCGGCGACTTGGTCTTCGCTTCATACTTTTTCTAAATTCTACAAATTTGATACTTTTGCTTCTTCGGAGGCTATTTTTGGGACAAAGGTCTTACAGGCAGTGGTGCCTTCCATTTAAGCGCCTGCCTTGTCCCTCCCTTCATCCGTGTCCTATAGCTTTGGTATTGGTATCCCACAAGTAATGGATGAATCCGTGGACTGGATACACCTTACAAGAGAAAACATAATTTATGCTTACCTGATAAATTTATTTCTCTTGTGGTGTATCCAGTCCACGGCCCGCCCTGTCATTTTAAGGCAGGTGTTTTTTAATTTTTTAATTTCAGTCACCACTGCCCCCTATAGTTTCTCCTTTCTCTTGCTTGTCTTCTGTCGAATGACTGGGAGGTGGCAGTTAGGGGAGGAGCTATATAGACAGCTCTGCTGTGGGTGATCCTCTTGCAGCTTCCTGTTGGGAAGGAGAATATCCCACAAGTAATGGATGAATCCGTGGACTGGATACACCACAAGAGAAATAAATTTATCAGGTAAGCATAAATTTTGTTTTTTGTAAGTGTGTGTGTATATCTCTATCGCTCTATCTCTCTGTTTAAGCACCCTAGTGGTGCTGTGAGGGATAAGGAGTAGCATGTGACTGATCATGTGCTACTCCTTATCCCTCACAGCACCACTAGGGTGCTTAAACAGAGAGAGGGATATCTCAAGTATTTAGTGTGACCTCTCATTACACTTGAGCAATAGCAAGAACCTGGCTCTTGTAAACTCAATTGGAATGGAACCATAATGAATGTTCCGAGTGTAATGCTTGTGGGATACTCCTATCGGACCGATCTCGGCCAGTAGTCTTGTTATCCTGGCGTCGAGCCAGAATGATGGGGAATATCCCAGAGCAGAGTAGGTTTGCAAGATGAGATAAATGGCACTCACCACAGGCAGGAAACCAGAGACAAACCCTTAGGGTGGTCAGGCAGACACTGTTCGGCAACAGTAAAGCAGTCCAGGGGTAAACCACTAGGAAGGTCAGGCAGGCATGGTTCGGCAACAGTAAGGTAGTCCAGGGGTAAACCACTAGTATGATCAGGCAGGGTTTGGCAACAGTAAGGTAGTCTAGGGGTAAACCACTAGGATTGTCAGACAGGGTTTGGCAACAGTGAGGCAATCCAGGGCAGATATGGGTTAAGGGTAGAGTGGTCAGACAAGCACAAATATCAGCACACATTATATAGGGTACATGTCTAAAAAGGTAGCCAATCACCTGTTAATGGAAGGGGCTGTCTCACACATCAAACCTATCAAAAGTAAAGGTAGTCAAATTGCCACCAAAGTTAACCTCCTCCCTTCCGGTTATACCTATTAAAAACCCAATCAGCAATATGTAATGTTTAGAAGGACTTGTGTCCTAGACATTACATATTGCTGAGATATTGCTAAGTTGATAAACTTTGATAGACACAATAGTCTATCAAAAGTTTATCAAAAATTTAAGCAAAATTATCCTAAATGAATGGAAGTAAGTTGAAATCCCTATTATTGCCTTTGGGGTACATGGTATTTACCCGCCATATCCACTTGGTTTCTTTATGGAGTAGATCTTTAACTCTGTCACTCCCCCCTGAGCTTGTTTGACCATGCTTGATCATTACATGCACATTTGCTATGAGTTTAATTAATTGAAATCTTGCTAATAAGACAAACTGTCAATCGCATCATTCAAAGTGACAAAAATCACAGAATTTGACTGACAGTCATACTTTTGCATAAGCAAGGCCACTCTCAAAGGTGGCAAACAAACTGGATGCTCAAGATGTAGTATTCAAGCTGTTTTAAAGAAATTTAAAGAATCGGGAGAGGTCAATGACAAAAATGGCTGGAAGGCCAAGAAAACTTTCAAAATCTGATGAGAAGTTTCTCAGTTTCTTTTTTGAGAGACCAGACCTGGCTCAGCATCTGATAGCTTCATCGGGATGCCAAGTTGACCTTTCTACAGTCCAAAGAAGCTTGATCATAAATGGTCTTGTGGAAGGGTAGCAGCCAAAAAAAAAAACTTTTAGAAGGGTAACAGGGTGAAAAGGCTAATATATGCAGAACTCACAAAGATTGGAATGAAGATAAGTGGAAAGGAGTATTATGGAGTGGCAAATCCAAGTTTGAAATCTTTTGGGTCCAATCATCGACAATATGAGAAAAGATAGAATGAGTGCTTGTGGCCTTCAGTGAAACATGGTGGAGGGTCTTGGTTTGGGCCTGCATTTTCTGCCATGTGGTGTTGGCGATAAAGTACAGACAGGTTTTAATTCATCAAGCTAATTCATGATTGGAAATGGTTTTATTTTTCAGCATGATAATGATCCCAAGCACACTTCTAATACAGTGAAATCATATTTGGAGAGAAAAACTGCTGATAAAACACTGACAGTCATGGACTGGCTTCCATAGAGGCACTATGGGATCACCTGGACAGAGAAATACATAAGACAACCTCTAAATCTAAAGAAGAACTCTTGGTTAGTGCTGAAAGAAGCCCGGTATAATATACTACAAGATTAGTTTAGAAAACTTCAGGACAGTCTCGTGAAAAGATTTCAAGATGTGCTAAGGGAGGTCACACTAAATACTGACCTTTGCCTAAAGAAGACTTTTTGTTCTGAAAATTGTTTCTTTCATGTAATTAGCAAGAGTCCATGAGCTAGTGACGTATGGGATATACATTCCTACCAGGAGGGGCAAAGTTTCCCAAACCTCAAAATGCCTATAAATATACCCCTCACCACACCCACAAATCAGTTTTACAAACTTGGCCTCCAATGGAGGTGGTGAAGTAAGTTTGTGCTAGATTCTACGTTGATATGCGCTTCGCAGCTGGCTGGAGCCCGGTTTTCCTCTGAGTGTGCAGTGAATGTCAGAGGGATGTGAAGAGAGTATTGCCTATTTGAATTCAATGATCTCCTTCTACAGGGTCTATTTCATAGGTTCTCTGTTATCGGTCGTAGAGATTCATCTCTTACCTCCTTTTTCAGATCGACGATATACTCTTATATATACCATTACCTCTGCTGATTCTCGTTTCAGTACTGGTTTGGCTTTCTACTATATGTAGATGAGTGTCCTGGGGTAAGTAAGTCTTATTTTTTGTGACACTCTAAGCTATGGTTGGGCACTTTTATATAAAGTTCTAAATATATGTGTTAAAACATTTATTTGCCTTGATTCAGGATGTTCGATATTCCTTATTTCAGACAGTCAGTTTCATTATTTGGGATAATGCATATGAATTAATACGTTTTTCTTACTTCAAAATTTGACTTTTTTTCCTGTGGGCTGTTAGGCTCGCGGGGGCTGAAAATGCTTAATTTTATTGCGTCATTCTTGACGCGGACTTTATTGGCGCAAAAATTTTCTTTGTCATTTCCGGCGTCATACTTGTCGCCGGAAGTTGCGTCATGTTTTTGACGTTTTCGCGCCAAAAATGTCGGCGTCACCGGATGTGGCGTCATTTTTGGCGCCAAAAGCATTTAGGCGCCAAATAATGTGGGTGTCTTTTTTGGCGATAAAAAATATGGGCGTCATTATTGTCTCCACATTATTTAAGTCTCATTGTTTATTTGCTTCTGTTTGCTAGAAGCTTGTTCATTGGCATTTTTTCCCATTCCTGAAACTGTCATTTAAGGAATTTGATAAATTTTGCTTTATATGTTATTTTTTCTATTACATATTGCAAGATGTCTCAGATTGACCCTGAATCAGAAGCTACTTCTGGAAAATCGCTGCCTGATGCTGGATCTACCAAAGTTAAGTGTATTTGCTGTAAACTTGTGGTAACTGTCGTCCCGGCTGTTGTTTGTGATGAATGTCATGATAAACTTGCTAATGCAGATATTTCCTTTAGTAATGTTCCATTACCTGTTGCTGTTCCATCAACATCTAACACTCAGGGTGTTCCTGTTAATATAAGAGATTTTGTTTCTAAATCTATTAGGAAGGCTATGTCTGTTATTCCTCCTTCCAGTAAACGTAAAAGGTCTTTTAAAACTTCTCATTTTCCAGATGAATTTTTAAATGAACATCATCATTCTGTTTCTGATGATTTGTCTGGTTCAGAGGATTCTGTTTCAGAGATTGACACTGATAAATCTTCATATTTATTCAAAATGGAATTTATTCGTTCTTTACTTAAAGAAGTCTTAATTGCACTAGAAATAGAGGAATCTGGTCCTCTTGATACTAAATCTAAACGTTTAAACACGGTTTTTAAACCTCCTGTAGTTATTCCGGAGGTTTTTCCCGTCCCTGATGCTATTTCTGAAGTAATTTCCAGGGAATGGAATAATCTGGGTAATTCATTTACTCCTTCTAAACGGTTTTAAGAAATTATATCCTGTGCCATCTGACAGATTAGAGTTTTGGGACAAAATCCCTAAGGTTGATGGGGCTATCTCTACTCTTGCTAAACGTACTACTATTCCTACGGCAGATAGTACTTCCTTTAAGGATCCTTTAGATAGGAAAATTGAATCCTTTCTAAGAAAAGCTTATTTATGTTCAGGTAATCTTCTTAGGCCTGCTATATCTTTGGCGGATGTTGCTGCAGCTTCAACTTTCTGGTTGGAGGCTTTAGCACAACAAGTAACAGATCATAATACTCATAGCATTGTTAATCTTCTTCAACATGCTAATAACTTTATTTGTGATGCCATCTTTGACATCATTAGGGTTGATGTCAGGTATATGTCTTCAGCTATTTTAGCTAGAAGAGCTTTATGGCTTAAAACTTGGAATGCTGATATGTCTTCTAAGTCAACTTTGCTTTCCCTTTCTTTCCAAGGTAATAAATTGTTTGGTTCTCAGTTGGATTCTATTATTTCAACTGTTACTGGGGGGAAAGGAACTTTTTTACCACAGGATAAAAAATCTAAAGGTAAATATAGGGCTGCTAATCGTTTTCGTTCCTTTCGTCAGAATAAGGAACAAAAGCCTGATCCTTCCCCTACAGGAACGGTATCAGTTTGGAAACCATCTCCAGTCTGGAATAAATCCAAGCCTTTTAGAAAGCCAAAGCCAGCTCCCAAGTCCACATGAAGGTGCGGCCCTCATTCCAGCCCAGCTGGTAGGGGGCAGATTACGATTTTTCAAAGAAATTTGGATCAATTCGATTCACAGTCTTTGGATTCAGAACATTGTTTCTCAAGGGTACAGAATAGGTTTCAAGATAAGGCCTCCTGCAAGAAGATTTTTTCTTTCTCGCGTTCCAATAAATCCAGTGAAGGCTCAAGCGTTTCTGAAATGTGTTTCAGATCTAGAGTTGGCTGGAGTAATTGTGCCAGTTCCAGTTCTGGAACAGGGTCTGGGGTTTTACTCAAATCTATTCATTGTACCAAAGAAGGAGAATTCCTTCAGACCAGTACTGGATTTAAAAATATTGAATCGTTATGTAAGAATACCAACATTCAAAATGGTAACTATAAGGACTATTCTGCCTTTTGTTCAGCAAGGGCATATGTCCACCATAGATTTACAAGATGCATATCTGCATATTCCGATTCATCCAGATCACTTTCAGTTTCTGAGATTCTCTTTTCTAGACAAGCATTACCAGTTTGTGGCTCTGCCGTTTGGCCTAGCAACAGCTCCAAGGATTTTTACAAAGGTTCTCGGTGCCCTACTATCTGTAATCAGAGAACAGGGTATTGTGGTATTTCCTTATTTGGACGATATCTTGGTACTTGCTCAGTCTTCACATTTTAGCAAAATCTCATATGAATCGACTTGTATTGTTTCTTCAAGAACATGGTTGGAGGATCAATTTACCAAAGAGTTTGTTGATTCCTCAGACAAGGGTAACCTTTTTAGGTTTCCAGATAGATTCAGTGTCCATGACTCTGTCGTTGACGGACAAGAGACGTCTGAAATTGGTTTCAGCTTGTCGAAACCTTCAGTCTCAATCATTCCCTTCGGTAGCCTTATTCATGAAAATTCTAGGTCTTATAACTGCTGCATCGGACGCGATCCCCTTTGCTCGTTTTCACATGCGACCTCTTCAGCTCTGTATGCTGAACCAGTGGTGCAGGGATTATACAAAGATATCACAATTAATATTTTTAAAACCGAACGTACGACACTCTCTGACGTGGTGGACAGACCACCATCGTTTAGTTCAGGGGGCTTCTTTTGTTCTTCCAACCTGGACTGTGATCTCAACAGATGCAAGTCTGACAGGTTGGGGAGCTGTATGGGGGTCTCTGACAGCACAGGGGGTTTGGGAATCTCAGGAGGCGAGATTACCAATCAATATTTTGGAACTCTGTGCGATTTTCAGAGCTCTTTAGTCGTGGCCTCTTCTAAAGAGAGTCTCGTTCATTTGTTTTCAGATGGACAATGTCACAACCGTGGCATATGCCAATCATCAAGGATGGACTCACAGTCCTCTGGCTATGAAAGAAGTATCTTGAATACTTGTATGGGCGGAATCCAGCTTCTGTCTAATCTCTGCGGTTCACATCCCAGGTATAGACAATTGGGAAGCGGATTTTCTCAGTCGCCAAACATTACATCCGGGCGAATGGTCCCTTCACCCAGAAGTATTTCTTCAGATTGTTCAAATCTGGGGACTTCCAGAAATAGATCTGATGGCTTCTCATCTAAACAAGAAGCTTCCCAGGTATCTGTCCAGATCCAGGGATCCTCAGGCGGAAGCAGTGGATGCATTGTCACTTCCTTGGAAGTATCATCCTGCCTATATCTTTCCGCCTCTAGTTCTTCTTCCAAGAGTGATTTCCAAGATTCTAAAGGAGCGTTCGTTTGTTCTGCTGGTGGCTCCAGCATGGCCTCACAGGTTTTGGTATGCGGATCTTGTTCGGATGGCTACTTGCCAACCGTGGACTCTTCCGTTAAGACCAGACCTTCTATCGCAAGGTCCTTTTTTCCATCAGGATCTCAAATCCTTAAATTTGAAGGTATGGAGATTGAACGCTTGATTCTCAGTCATAGAGGTTTCTCTGACTCCGTAATTAATACTATGTTACAGGCTCGTAAAACTGTATCTAGGAAGATATATTATCGAGGTTGGAAGACTTACATTTCTTGGTGCTCTTCTCATCATTTTTCCTGGCATTCTTTTAGAATTCCTAGAATATTACAATTTCTTCAGGATGGTCTGGATAAAGGTTTGTCTGCAAGTTCTTTGAAGGGACAAATTTCTGCTCTTTCTGTGTTTCACAGAAAGATTGCTAATCTTCCTGATATTCATTGTTTTGTTCAGGCTTTGGTTCGTATCAAACCTGTCATTAAGTCAATTTCTCCTCCTTGGAGTTTGAATTTGGTTCTGGGGGCTTTACAAGCTCCTCCGTTTGAACCTATGCATTCTCTGGACATTAAATTACTTTCTTGGAAAGTCTTGTTCCTTTTGGCCATCTCTTCTGCTAGAAGAGTTTCTGAATTATCTGCTCTTTCTTGTGAGTCTCCTTTTCTGATTTTTCATCAGGATAAGGCGGTGTTGCGAACTTCATTTAAATTTTTACCTAAAGTTGTGAACTCTAACAACATTAGTAGAGAAATAGTGGTTCCTTCATTGTGTCCTAATCCTAAGAATTCTAAGGAAAGATCGTTGCATTCTTTGGATGTAGTTATAGCTTTGAAATATTATGTTGAAGCTACTAAGGATTTCCGAAAGACTTCTAGTCTATTTGTTATCTTTTCCGGTTCTAGGAAAGGTCAGAAGGCTTCTGCCATTTCTTTGGCATCTTGGTTAAAATCTTTGATTCATCATGCTTATGTCGAGTCGGGTAAAACTCTGCCTCAAAGGATTACAGCTCATTCTACTAGGTCAGTTTCTACTTCCTGGGCGTTTAGGAATGAAGCTTCGGTTGATCAGATTTGCAAAGCAGCCACTTGGTCTTCTTTGCATACTTTTGCTAAATTCTACCATTTTGATGTTTTCTCTTCTTCTGAAGCAGTTTTTGGTAGAAAAGTACTTCAGGCAGCTGTTTCAGTTTTGATTCTTCTGCTTATAATTTCAGTTTTTTTCATTATAAGATTTAAACTTTATTTTGGGGTGTGGATTATTTTTTCAGCGGAATTGGCTGTCTTTATTTTATCCCTCCCTCTCTTGCGTGGAAGCTCCATATCTTGGGTATTTATTATCCCATACGTCACTAGCTCATGGACTCTTGCTAATTACATGAAAGAAAACATAATTTATGTAAGAACTTACCTGATAAATTCATTTTTCATATTAGCAAGAGTCCATGAGGCCCACCCTTTTTTGTGGTGGTTATGATTTTTTTGTATAAAGCACAATTATTACAATTCCTTATTTTATATGCTTTCGCACTTTTTTCTTATCACCCCACTTCTTGGCTATTCGTTAAACTGATTTGTGGGTGTGGTGAGGGGTGTATTTATAGGCATTTTGAGGTTTGGGAAACTTTGCCCCTCCTGGTAGGAATGTATATTCCATACGTCACTAGCTCATGGACTCTTGCTAATATGAAAGAAATGAATTTATCAGTTCTTACATAAATTGTTTTTTTTGTTATTTTGTGTACATATTTCCTTTATTTTCTTTTTGTATCTTAATAAAGAGACCAAAAAATTTATATTGGATGGTCATTAAAACATTGTTAAAACAAGTCTAATGGTGACCTAAGACTTTTGCACAGTACTGAATATAACCAGACATGGACTCCTTGCCCAATGTGCTTAGAGGGATATGCACCTCACTGAGAAGGCTGAAACAATCATCTGTGGTTGCCGGTTTTCTTGTTCAGAGTAGAATTGCCTGGTATTTCGGAGCTGGACTGATATACTAAAGGAAAGTTTTCCTCTGTGAAAAGCATAATTGGGCAGAAAGAAGCTACTCCCAGTTGGAAACCAGGCCATAGAACAAGCTATTAAGCTGATGTTCGTTCCTGGCAGACTGTTTCTTTTTCTGTTTTGCATAAACACTGTGTATTGGTCTGAACTTGAGATGTTCCCAGTACTGTGCTCTTCAAGCAGCAGCTCTATACAGATAGAAATGACAGAAAGAAAGGAAGACCATGTATATTGTCATCAGTGTAAGCCACAACAATGCCAAATATTTTGCTGAAATCCTCACTAATGTATTAACTGACCCTCCAAGAAAAATAACATCTTTTTATTAATCCAATATTTCAAAATTCTTATTAATCCAATATAGAAGTTAGTCCAGATGTAAATTTTTTAAAAATGTTTAAAAATTTACCCAAAAAGTAGCTCAGATAGTATTAATCTAACAGAGCAATATGGATACTTGTGGAGTTGGGTAATCCCTATTTCAAGATCAAGAATACATAGATGGACATGACACGCCTTCATTTTTTTTTTTTTTTTTTTTTTTTTTTTTTTTTAAATCTTCTGTTGAATTAGTGGTCCTCTTTCCTAAAAGCAGCAAGGAGATTGCCACAAACAGTGACATATACTGATAGTATTGTCCAAAAAGTAATGTTCTTTTCTTGTGTTCAGTTAATCAATTTTATAGTAAAATCTAGCAGTTGTACAGAATGACACATTTTGGTATTTTTAGGAAGTTGGATTCATGTTTAATACAAATATCTCACAAACGGCTATCTACCATGTACACCATAAAGAATTGCAATAGTGTAATAAAAAACAACAAAAAAACACATTGAGTGTGTTTGCTTCTAGCAATTACTGCATATATATTGAAATTAAAGCTATTGTCTAAAACTATATTCCGCCGGGGGTGGAGGGGTGGGTATGATTTGTCATACTGAAAAAGTTGTTTTGTTCAAGTGAATGTAAAGTTTGACGAATGTGTGCCCGGTTTTTAAAATAAAATCCTATTAAAAACATAGGCACTTTCATTCATCAAACTTTACATTTCCCTGGCTTTGTTAATCTACTTACCTTTTCTTCTTGAAAGCCGCTCCAGCTCTTCTTGCGCCCATTGCAAGTCTCTTCATACGTCACCAATGAATAATCCGGCTTCCTCCAATCACGCCCCCCCCCCAGAGCAAACATTGCCTGAGGCCACACCGTGGTTGCAGGAAGCTGGATTCGTCATTGGTTGACGTATGAAGAGGCTTGCGACGGGTGGAGGAAGAGCTGGAGCGGCTTTCAAGAACAAAAGGTAAGTATTTTAACACAACCAGTGAAATGTAAAGTTTGATGAATGAAAGTGCCCCTGTTTTTAATAGGATTTTTAAAAAACGGGCACACATTCGTCACTTTAAGTAGAAAGGCTAGCTAGCTATTAGTTAGCCTGAATTTGTAGGAGGAGTCTTACACCTTTATAAATAGTTGCTCTGCCCTCTCCCCCCTTGTCTGCGTTTTCTTTGTTTTTTTTCAAGGGGAGTGGTTGTATTGTGTCTTGTTCGTCACTTTGTAATTCACTCAGCGTAATACCTCTTATTTACTTAGTATTTCTGGTGTCAGGTTAATTTAAAGGGACAGTCTACCATAGAATTGTTATTGTTTTAAAAGATAATCCCTTTATTACCCATTCCCCAGTTTTGCATAACCAACACATTTTATATTAATATACTTTTTACCTCTGTGATTACCTTGTATCTAGGAACCTTCTTCCAGCCCCCTGATCACATGACTGTGACTGTTTATTATCTATTGTCTTAAATTTAGCATTGTTTTGTGCTAAATCTTAAATAACTCCCTGTGCCTGAACACAGTGTTATCTATATGGCCCACGTGTACTTTCTGTCTTTGTGTTGAAAAGAGATTTAAAAAGCATGTGATCAGAGGCAGCCCTCAAAGGCTTAGAAATTAGCATATGAGCCTACCTATGTTTAGTTTAAACTAAGAATACCAAGAGAAAAAAGCAAATTTGATTATAAAAGTAAATTGGAAAATTGATTCAAATTAAAAGTCCTTTCTGAATAATGAAAGTTTAATTTATACTAGACTGTCCCTTTAAGCTTGTGGATAGCTATAGTTTAACTGAGTCACATTCCGCTCAGATGGTGGTTGCAAGCACGTACGCTTCCCTGCATGAGGGCATTTAAGTCAGAATGCTTTGTTCAGTTGTTTTGTAATTTGAGACTACACTAACTTCTGTCTCTGTATTTTCCGTTTTTTTTATCTCTCACCCGCTCCTTAGCCTGACACTGACTGCTAAACTTTACCAGAAATCCAGGTGTCGGATCGCTGTAACTATGGCCACACAGTCTTGTTTACAGATTTCATTGGCTAATAGCTTTCCGGGTACTGTAGTGTGTCAGGAAAGGGATTAACAACAACTCAGTTCAGGACACAGCAAAGGGGTATACTCGGCTGTTATCATCACATGACATTAGTACATTTCCAGGTTGTTTATGTGCTTGTTTAATAGTTCACTCAGTTCTATGTAACCCTGACGGCCTCCCCCTCTGTTTATTTGCAATCACTGCCATTACCTCTTAGTGCTGTTTTACTTTGTTTGGCATAATGTCTAGTTCATGAGCAGTTACTATGACCATGTGAAATATGTTAATGTCTTTAAGAGCTGAACACACTGGGTAATATTCTGTAAACATGCATTTATCTTACTAAGATCTTAGGCTCAGCAAGCCTCTCAGGTCCCAGTAAGGAACAGCTGACTTTCACTGTGCTTGGAATCAGCTGATGAATGTTTAACATTAAGTAGATGACCAGATACGATGAGGAGCAGTAATGTGATTATCTCACTTTTTTTTGTTTGCTTAGTTTTTCAATCCTGTTATTGTTGCCAAATCTAATCTGAATAAGATTTATACCGAAAAATCTCTGAAAGCTATTAAGATTAAATTTGAATTTTCTCTACAATATTTCTTAAACATTTGTAATGGAGATCAATACATACATAATTAAAGACTTATAGAATGTACATTTAAAGGGACATGAAAGTCAACATTGGTCTTGCATGATTCTGTGTGTGAATTTAGGACACTTCTATTGTCAACATTGCTTTGTTCTCTTGGCATCCTTTGTTAAAACGTACATATACTCAGCAGCAGCAGTGCCCTATTGGAAGCTAGCTGGTGATTGGTGGACATATGTGCCTGTTGTCATGGGCTCACCAGATGTGTCCTAAGTGCATAGCTCTTCTGGAGCGGACTTTAATTATCTCTTTAGCCCTAGGCTTATGTGTGAGTAACAGTTCAATAATAAAAGCACAGGGTTGTCTACCTTTTTATCTTTCAGGTCTAGAGACATACATGGTTTCTTGGTTTACAGATATATTAACCGTAGCGTTTATTGTTGGTCGTCAGGACATTATTTTATGGTATCATCTGCTCCCAATAAACAAAACCCTGTGAATGAATAATCACTTAGTTCCTTCAGATTGGTGAATCAGAGTGCCTTTAATACTGAATATGGTTAAATACTAGTTTCTTTGCAAGTTTGCTTCACTAACATAATGTATGGCTGGATGTGTGAATTTTACTGGTTATTACCTCTGAGAATTAATAATTATTATTTTATGTTGCGTTATGTCCGCATTTTATATATATTTATTTTCATAATTACTCTATCCTATTTTTTCTCTTTTTGCCCCCTTTTAGACATACTAACCATGTGACCACGGCACACCTCAGGTCACTGTCCCTTTTACTTTATTGTTTGTTCATTGTTACGTTACAGTAGGACTCCGAGTACAAGTAGGAAGGCTAGCTATTAGTTAGCCTGAATTTGTAGGCGGAGTCTTACACCTTATAAATAGTTGCTCTGCTCTCTCCCTCCTTGTCTGCATTTTCTTTGCATTTTTTCCCACCCATCCCTTTTATTTTTCTCTTTCTCCTTATTTACCTTTTGGGTATGCCAACTTTTATGCATACTAACCATGTGACCATGGCACACCTCAGGTCACTGTCCCTTTTACTTTTTGCTCCTTGTTTCTTTACAGTAGGACTCGGAGTACAAATGTATATAATTGTTGAAAGCTAAATACTGCTTATGTACAGGGGTGAGGAATGGTTCAGCTACTAATGGGATTGTATGAGGGGGAAACAGACACAGTACAGTATGTTTTTTAATTAAAGTTTGTGATGTGCATATTAGGGTTGTGCATGACTAATATTTTTACAATCGACTAGTCGAAAGCACCCCCTCTTGCCAGAAAATAGGTATTAAATTTTAATGTAATTGTAAAATGTTCGTTTTTTTAAAATTTGATTTAATTTTAAAACCTAGTCAACACAACAACCCCAATATGTGAGCAAAAAACTAAATCTGCAAAGCCCGTCCATGCAAGTTTTGTATTTAACAAAAAAATCAACTATTTGGCAATGTCCATATTTTAATTATATTAATTGTTTATTTAAAAAAAAAAATAATAATAAAAAAAAAAAGAGCATGTCCACATGCTACAGGAGTAGACAATTACGTAGTCTGTTGACTATCAAACCCGCAGCTGAGAAAACTCGTTCAGCCGGTACAGATGTTGCCAGGATGCACAGGTATGCTTTCGATAGCCGTGATAATTTCCTGTACAGTACTTGCATTCATTTGCCTTCCACCATGACAGAGGGTCTTCAAATGGAGGAATGCACTCATCTTGCATGTATTTGTCAAGCCCAGTTGTCGACGTTGTTTCAGCACGCACAGTGCCATTGTCTTACTGTAAAGGCTGCAATGAATGTTTGTTGCTGTCCTTTTTCTTTCGCTACCAATGCAGACTGGTGCTGTTTTTCACTATCAAATATTGCAAAATGTAATATATCCGTAATCAACTAATGCCGTAGTAGTCGAACAATGAGACTAATCGATTAGTCGACTAGTCTAACTCAGCCCTAGTGCATATTTGTATACATTAGGAATATTTCTCTTGTAAGGTGTATCCAGTCCACGGATCATCCATTACTTGTGGGATATTCTCATTCCCAACAGGAAGTTGCAAGAGGACACCCACAGCAGAGCTGTTATATAGCTCCTCCCCTAACTGCCATATCCAGTCATTCTCTTGCAACTCTCAACAAGCATGGAGGTAGTTAGAGAGAGTGGTGAAATATAGTTAGTTTTTTTCTTCAATCAAAAGTTGGTTATTTTTAAATGGTACCGGAGTTGTACTATTTTGTCCCAGGCAGTAAATAGAAGAAGAATCTGCCTGCGTTTTCTATGATCTTAGCAGGTTGTAACTAAGATCCACTGCTGTTCTCACATATGTCTGAGGAGAGAGGTAACTTCAGCGGGAGAATGGCGTGCAGGTTACCCTGCTATGAGGTATGTGCAGTTACACTTTTTTTCTAGAGATGTAAATGCTAGAAAATGCTGCTGATACCGGATTAAAGTAAGTTAAGCCTGGATACAGTGATTTAATAGTGACTGGTATCATGCTTACTCTCAGAGGTAATACTCTTATAAAATTGCAATATAAAACGTTTGCTGGCATGTTTAAGCTTTTTTATATATGCTTTGGTGATAAAACTTTATTGGGGCCTAGTTTTTTCCACATGGCTGGCTTAAATTTTGCCTAGCAGCAGTTTCCTGAGGCTTTCCACTGTTGTAGTATGAGTGGGAGGGGCCTATTTTAGCGCTTTTTTTGTGCAGTTAAAATTAGACTGAGACATCCAGCTTCCCTCAGGAGTCCCCTGAATGCTATAGGACATCTCTAAAGGGCTCAAAGGCGTTCCAAAGTCGTTTATTGGGGAAGGTAGGGCCACAGCAGAGCTGTGGCAGTTTGTTGTGACTGTTAAAAAAAAATCTATCGTTTTTTTGATCCGTTTTTTGAACTAAGGGGTTAATCATCCATTTGCAAGTGGGTGCAATGCTCTTTTAGCTTATTACATACACTGTAAACATTTTGTTTGATTTACTGCCTTTTTTCACTGTTTTTCAAATTTTGACAATTTGTTTCTCTTAAAGGCACAGTACCGTTTTTTATATTTGCTTGTTAACTTGATTTAAAGTGTTTTCCAAGCTTGCTAGTCTCATTGCTAGTCTGTACAAACATGTCTGACATAGAGGAAACTCCTTGTTCATTATGTTTAAAAGCCATGGTGGAACCCCCTCTTAGAATGTGTACCAAATGTACTGATTTCACTTTAAGCAATAAAGATCATATTCTGTCTTTAAAAAATTTATCACCAGAGGAATCTGACGAGGGGGAAGTTATGCCGACTAACTCTCCCCAAGTGTCAGATCCTTTGACTCCCGCTCAAGGGACTCGCGCTCAAATGGCGCCAAGTACATCTAGTTAGCCCATAGCGATTACTTTACAAGACATGGCGGCAGTCATGGATAATACACTGTCAGCGGTATTAGCCAGACTACCTGAATTTAGAGGAAAGCGAGATAGCTCTGGGGTTAGATGAAATACAGAGCATACTGACGCTTTAAGAACCATGTCTGATACTGCCTCACAATATGCAGAAGCTGAGGAAGGAGAGCTTCAGTCTGTGGGTGATGTTTCTGACTCAGGGAAGATGATGCAACCTGATTCTGATATTTCTACATTTAAATTTAAGCTTGAACACCTCCGCGTGTTGCTCAGGGAGGTTTTAGCTGCTCTGAATCACTGTGATACAATTGCAGTGCCAGAGAAATTGTGTAGACTGGATAAATACTATGCAGTGCCGGTGTGTACTGATGTTTTTCCAATACCTAAAAGGTTTACAGAAATTATTAATAAGGAATGGGATAGACCAGGTGTGCCGTTCTCTCCCCCTCCTATTTTTAGAAAAATGTTTCCAATAGACGCCACCACACGGGACTTATGGCAGACAGTCCCTAAGGTGGAGGGAGCAGTTTCTACTCTAGCAAAGCGTACTACTATCTCTGTCGAGGACAGTTGTGCTTTTTTAGATCCAATGGATAAAAAGTTAGAGGGTTACCTTAAGAAAATGTTTATTCAACAAGGTTTTATCCTACAGCCCCTTGCATGCATTGCTCCTGTCACTGCTGCTGCGGCTTTCTGGTTTGAGTCTCTGGAAGAGGCTTTACAGGTAGCGACTCCATTGGATGACATACTTGGCAAGCTTAGAGCACTTAAGCTAGCCAATTATTTTGTTTCTGATGCCATTGTTCATTTGACTAAACTAACGGCTAAGAATTCTGGTTTTGCTATCCAGGCGCCCAGCGCGCTATGGCTTAAATCATGGTCAGCTGACGTGACTTCAAAGTCTAAGCTGCTTAACATTCTCTTCAAGGGGCAGACTTCAAGGCAGGTGCGGCATCAACTTCCTCTAATGAAAAACAAGAGGGAACTTTTGCTCAGTCCAAGACGGTCTGGAGACCTAAGCAGACCTGGAACAAAAGTAAGCAGGCCAAAAAGCCTGCTGCTGCCTCTAAGACAGCATGAAGGAACGGCCCCCTATCCGGTAACGGATCTAGTAGGGGGCAGACTTTCAGTCTTCGCCCAGGCGTGGGCAAGAGATGTCCAGGATCCCTGGGCGTTGGAAATTATATCTCAGGGATATCTTCTGGACTTCAAAGCTTCTCCCCCAAAAGGGAGATTTCACCTTTCACAATTATCTGCAAACCAGATAAAGAGAGAGGCATTCTTACACTGTGTACAAGACCTCCTAGTTATGGGAGTGATCCATCCAGTTCCAAAGGAGGAACAGGGACAGGGTTTTTACTCAAATCTGTTTGTGGTTCCCAAAAAAGAGGGAACCTTCAGACCAATTTTGGATCTAAAGATCTTAAACAAATTCCTCAGAGTTCCATCATTCAAGATGGAAACTATTCGTACCATCCTACCTATTATCCAGGAGGGTCAATATATGACTAAGTATGCTTATCTTCACATTCCGATACACAAAGATCATCATCAGTTTCTCAGGTTTGCCTTTCTAGACGGGCATTACCAGTTTATAGCTCTTCCCTTTGGATTAGCTACAGCCCCAAGAATTTTTACGACGGTTCTGGGGTCGCTTCTGGCGGTCCTAAGGCCGCGGGGCATAGCAGTGGCCCCTCATTTAGACGACATCCTGATACAGGCGTCAAACTTCCAAATTGCCAAGTCTCATACGGACATAGTACTGGCATTTCTGAGGTCGCATGGGTGGAAAGTGAACGAGGAAAAGAGTTCTCTATCCCCACTCACAAGAGTTTCCTTCCTAGGGACTCAGGTAAATTTTCATTTCTACAGAATCTATCAGACGGAGTCCAGGTTATCAAAACTTCTAAATTCCTGCCGTGTTCTTTATTACATTCCTCGCCCTTCGGTGGCTCAGTGCATGGAAGTAATCGGCTTAATGGTAGCGGCAATGGACATAGTGCCGTTTGCCCGCCTACATCTCAGACCGCTGCAACTCTGCATGCTCAGTCAGTGGAATGGGGATTACACAGATTTGTCCCCTCTACTAAATCTGGATCAAGAGACCAGGGATTCTCTTCTCTGGTGGCTATCTCGGGTCCATCTGTCCAAAGGTATGACCTTTCGCAGGGCCAGATTGGACACTTGTAACGACAGATGCCAGCCTTCTAGGTTGGGGTGCAGTCTGGAACTCCCTGAAGGCTCAGGGATCGTGGACTCAGGAGGAGACACTCCTTCCAATAAATATTCTGGAACTGAGAGCGATATTCAATGCTCTTCAGGCTTGGCCTCAGTTAGCAACAATGAGGTTCATCAGATTTCAGTCGGACAACATCACGACTGTGGCTTACATCAACCATCAAGGGGCAACAAGGAGTTCCCTGGCGATGTTAGAAGTCTCAAAGATAATTTGCTGGGTAGAGATTCACTCTTGCCACCTATCAGCTATCCATATCCCAGGTGTAGAGAACTGGGAGACGGATTTTCTAAGTCGTCAGACTTTTCATCCGGGGGAGTGGGAATTCCATCCGGAGGCGTTTGCTCAATTGATTCTTCGTTGGGGCAAACCAGAACTGGATCTCATGGCGTCTCGCCAGAACGCCAAACTTCCTTGTTACGGATCCAGGTCCAGGGATCCCAAGGCGACGCTGATAGATGCTCTAGCAGCGCCTTGGTCTTTCAACCTGGCTTATGTGTTTCCACCGTTTCTTCTGCTCCCTCGTCTGATTGCCAAGGAGAGAGCATCAGTGATTTTGATAGCGCCTGCGTTGCCACGCAGGACCTGGTATGCAGATCTGGTGGACATGTCATCCTTTCCACCTTGGACTCTGCCGTTAAGACAGGACCTTCTACTACAAGGGCCTTCCAACCATCCAAATCTAATTTCTCTGAGACTGACTGCCTGAAGATTGAACGCTTGATTTTATCAAAGCGTGGCTTCTCCGAGTCAGTCATTGATACCTTAATACAGGCACGAAAGCCTGTCACCAGGAAAATTTACCATAAGATATGGCGTAAATATCTTTATTGGTGTGAATCCAAGGGTTACTCATGGATTAAGGTCAGGATTCCCAGGATATTATCCTTTCTCCAAGATGGTTTGGAAAAAGGATTGTCAGCTAGTTCTTTAAAGGGACAGATTTCTGCCCTGTCTATTCTTTTGCACAAGCGTCTGGCAGATGTTCCAGACGTTCAAGCATTTTGTCAGGCTTTAGTTAGAATCAAGCCTGTGTTTAAACCTGTTGCTCCACCATGGAGCTTAAATCTGATTCTTAAGGTTCTTCAAGGAGTTCCGTTTGAACCTCTTCATTCCATAGATATCAAACTTTTATCTTGGAAAGTTCTTTTTTTGGTAGCTATTTCCTCGGCTCGTAGAGTCTCCGAGTTATCTGCCTTACAATGTAATTCTCCTTATCTGATCTTCCATACGATAAGGTAGTCCTGCGTACCAAACCTGGGTTTTTACCTAAGGTGGTATCTAACAAGAATATCAATCAAGAGATTGTTGTTCCATCCTTGTGTCCTAATCCTTCTTCAAAGAAGGAACGTCTATTACACAATCTGGACGTGGTTTGTGCTTTAAAGTTTTACTTACAAGCTACTAAAGATTTTCGTCAAACATCTGCTTTGTTTGTTGTCTACTCTGGACAGAGGAGAGGTCAAAAGGCTTCGGCAACCTCTTTCTTTTTGGCTAAGAAGCATAATCCGCTTAGCCTATGAGACTGCTGGACAGCAGCCTAATGAAAGGATTACAGCTCATTCTACTAGAGCTGTGGCTTCCACTTGGGCCTTTAAAAATGAGGCTTCTGTCGAACAGATTTGCAAGGCGGCGACTTGGTCTTCGTTTCATACTTTTTCAAAATTCTACAAATTTGATACTTTTGCTTCTTCGGAGGCTATTTTTGGGAGAAAGGTTCTACAGGCAGTGGTCCCTTCCGTTTAAGTACCTGCCTTGTCCCTCCCTTCATCCGTGTACTTTAGCTTTGGTATTGGTATCCCACAAGTAATGGATGATCCGTGGACTGGATACACCTTACAAGAGAACACAATTTATGCTTACCTGATAAATTTGTTTCTCTTGTGGTGTATCCAGTCCACGGCCCGCCCTGTCATTTTAAGGCAGGTAATTTTTAAATTTAAACTACAGTCACCACTGCACCCTATGGTTTCTCCTTTCTCGGCTTGTTTTTGGTCGAATGACTGGATATGGCAGTTAGGGGAGGAGCTATATAGCAGCTCTGCTGTGGGTGATCCTCTTGCAACTTCCTGTTGGGAATGAGAATATCCCACAAGTAATGGATGATCCGTGGACTGGATACACCACAAGAGAAACAAATTTATCAGGTAAGCATAAATTGTGTTTTTATTTATGTTGTTCTGAAATTAATAAATGCTAATACATGGTGCAAGCCCAGCTGAACTATCGCTTACTCTAAAGATACCGTGAATATTTACCCTCTAGTGTGTGCCCCTGTGTTAATTCAGAACATAAATAAAATATTTCCAATGTATACAATTTGCTCTTCTGATAGAACACCCACACATGACGTGTGCCCCTGTTCTATCAGAAGAGCTGTATTAGACAGCTGACGGAACGTCACTTCCATTCGCTAGTCTGAGGAATTAGCTGGCCTGATAGAACACCTGCACTCTACAAAGTCTCTGAAGGCTGCTTAAAACAGTAGCATATAGCAGACAATAATCTGCCACTGCTCATTTTACATTTAAAGCTGTAATTAAGGAGCAGTGGAAAGCTTAATCATGTTAAAAGTTAAAGTGAATGTCAACTTAAATGACCAAAATGTCCTCTTTAATAAAGAAGATCTACTAATTATTTTGAGATTTCATCTGCCTTTTGGAATTTGTTTAGTTTGATGAGCTGTAGTACTTAAAGGATCTCTCAATGCAGTAGAATTGCACAATAAAAAGACAAAGATTTAACACCTACTAGGAATTTCAAATAAGCAGTAGCTTTTTTTTTTTTTTTTTTCTTGAAAAGTTTTTTTTTTCCCCTCCCATTGTCCGGCCCCCTGTATCATGTGACAGCCAATCACAGACTAGTATACATATACCCTGTGAGCTTGTGCACATTCTCAGTAGGAGCTTGTTCCCTAGAAAGTGTGTGCAAAATGTAATAATGGAAGTAAATTAGAAAGTGTCTTAAAACTGCATTCTCTATCTGAATCATTAAAGTTTATTTTTACTTGAGTGTCCCTTAAAAGTTTGTTTATGACAATAATAGAAGTGATACTCTGTCCTCTAAACATATCTTTCTTCTGTTATGTGTGATCAGTCCACGGGTCATCATTACTTCTGGGATATAACTCCTCCCCAACAGGAAATGCAAGAGGATTCACCCAGCAGAGCTGATATAGCTCCTCCCCTCTACGTCAGTCCCAGTCATTCTCTTGCACCCAACGACTAGATAGGATGTGTGAGAGGACTATGGTGATTATACTTAGTTTTTATGACTTCAATCAAAAGTTTGTTATTTTACAATAGCACCGGAGCGTGTTATTACTTCTCTGGCAGAGTTTGAAGAAGAATCTACCAGAGTTTTTTTTACTATGATTTTAACCGGAGTAGTTAAGATCATATTGCTGTTCTCGGCCATCTGAGGGAGGTAAAGGCTTCAGATCAGGGGACAGCGGGCAGATGAATCTGCATTGAGGTATGTAGCAGTTTTTATTTTCTGAATGGAATTGATGAGAAAATCCTGCTATACCGTTATAATGACATGTATGTATACACTTCAGTATTCTGGGAATGGTATTTCACCGGAACTACTCTGTTAAAGGTCACTAATCCTTTTAATAAATATTATCATGTTAAACGTTTTTGCTGGAATGTAGAATCGTTTACATTGCTGAGGTACTGAGTGAATAAATGTTTGGGCATATTTTCCACTTGGCAGTTGTCTGCTTTAAATTGTGACAGTTTCGTTTCTCCTCACTGCTGTGTGTGAGAGGGAGGGGCCGTTTTTGGCGCTCTTTTGCTACGCATCAAAAATTTCCAGTCAGCTACTATTATATTTCCTGCATGATCCGGTTCACTGACAGATCTCAGGGGTCTTCAAACTTCTTTGAAGGGAGGTACATTCTCTCAGCAGAGCTGTGAGAATTTTATATTGACTGTGAATAAAAACGTTACTCTATAATTTTTTATGTCAAATTTAGTTATTGTTATTTACTAATGGGAACAAACCTTTGCTAAAAGTTGTGTTATTTTAAAGTTGATGCTATAACTGTTTTTCAGTTCATTATCTCAACTGTCATTTAATCGTTTAAGTACCTCTTTGAGGCACAGTACGTTTTTGCTAAAAAAGATTATAACCAGGTTGCAAGTTATTGCTAGTGTGTTAAACATGTCTGACTCAGAGGAAGATATCTGTGTCATTTGTTCCAATGCCAAGGTGGAGCCCAATAGAAATTTATGTACTAACTGTATTGATGCTACTTTAAATAAAAGTCAATCTGTACAATGTGAACAAATTTCACCAAACTGCGAGGGGAGAGTTATGCCGACTAACTCGCCTCACGCGGCAGTACCTGCATCTCCCGCCCGGGAGGTGCGTGATATTATGGCGCCTAATACATCTGGGCGGCCATTACAGATAACATTACATGATATGGCTACTGTTATGACTGAAGTTTTGTCTAAATTACCAGAACTAAGAGGCAAGCGTGATCACTCTGGGGTGAGAACAGAGTGCGCTGACAATACTAGGGCCATGTCTGATACTGCGTCACAGCTTGCAGAGCATGAGGACGGAGAGCTTCATTCTGTGGGTGACGGTTCTGATCCAAACAGATTGGATTCAGATATTTCAAATTTTAAATTTAAATTGGAGAACCTCCGTGTATTACTAGGGGAGGTCTTAGCAGCTCTCAATGATTGTAACACCGTTGCAATACCAGAGAAACTGTGTAGGTTGGATAAATACTTTGCGGTACCGGCGAGTACTGACGTTTTTCCTATACCTAAGAGATTAACTGAAATTGTTACTAAGGAGTGGGATAGACCCGGTGTGCCGTTCTCACCCCCTCCAATATTTAGAAAGATGTTTCCAATAGACGCCACCACTCGGGACTTATGGCAAACGGTCCCTAAGGTGGAGGGAGCAGTTTCTACTTTAGCTAAGCGTACCACTATCCCGGTGGAGGATAGCTGTGCTTTTTCAGATCCAATGGATAAAAAATTAGAGGGTTACCTTAAGAAAATGTTTGTTCAACAAGGTTTTATATTGCAACCCCTTGCATGTATCGCGCCGATTACGGCTGCGGCAGCATTTTGGATTGAGTCTCTGGAAGAGAACCTTAGTTCATCTACGCTAGACGACATTATGGACAGGCTTAGAGTCCTTAAACTAGCTAATTCATTCATTTCGGAGGCCGTAGTACATTTAACCAAACTTACGGCTAAGAACTCTGGATTCGCCATACAGGCACGTAGAGCACTGTGGCTAAAATCCTGGTCAGCTGATGTTACTTCTAAGTCCAAATTACTTAATATACCTTTCAAGGGGCAGTCTTTATTTGGGCCCGGTTTGAAAGAAATTATCGCTGACATTACAGGAGGTAAGGGCCACGCCCTACCTCAAGACAAAGCCAAAGCTAAGGCTAGACAGTCTAATTTTCGTCCCTTTCGGAATTTCAAAACAGGAGCAGCGTCAACCTCCACTGCACCAAAACAGGAAGGAGCTGTTGCTCGTTACAGGCAAGGCTGGAAACCTAACCAGTCCTGGAATAAGGGCAAACAGGCCAGGAAACCTGCTGCTGCCCCAAAGACAGCATGAACCGAGAGCCCCCGATCCGGGACCGGATCTAGTGGGGGGCAGACTTTCTCTCTTCGCCCAGGCCTGGGCAAGAGATGTTCAGGATCCCTGGGCGCTGGAGATCATATTTCAGGGATACCTTCTAGACTTCAAATTATCTCCCCCAAAAGGGAGATTTCATCTGTCAAGGTTGTCAACAAACCAGATAAAGAAAGAAGCGTTTCTACGCTGTGTACAAGATCTGTTATTAATGGGAGTGATCCATCCAGTTCCGCGGTCGGAACAAGGACAAGGGTTCTACTCAAACCTGTTTGTGGTTCCCAAAAAAGAGGGAACTTTCAGGCCAATCTTAGATTTAAAGATTCTAAACAAATTCCTAAGAGTTCCATCGTTCAAAATGGAAACTATTCGGACAATCTTACCTATGATCCAAAGGGGTCAGTACATGACCACAGTGGATTTAAAAGATGCTTACCTTCACATACCGATTCACAAAGATCATCAACGGTATCTACGGTTTGCCTTCCTAGACAGGCACTACCAGTTTGTAGCTCTTCCATTCGGATTGGCTACGGCCCCAAGAATCTTCACAAAGGTTCTGGGTGCCCTTCTGGCGGTACTAAGACCGCGAGGGATTTCGGTAGCTCCGTACCTAGACGACATTCTAATACAAGCTTCAAGCTTTCAAACTGCCAAGTCTCATACAGAGTTAGTTCTGGCATTTCTAAGGTCGCATGGATGGAAAGTGAACGAAAAGAAGAGTTCTCTTTTTCCTCTCACAAGAGTTCCATTCTTGGGGACTCTTATAGATTCTGTAGAAATGAAGATTTACCTGACAGAAGACAGGTTAACAAAGCTTCAAGATGCATGCCGTGTCCTTCATTCCATTCAACACCCGTCAGTAGCTCAATGCATGGAGGTGATCGGCTTAATGGTAGCGGCAATGGACATAGTACCTTTTGCACGCCTACACCTCAGACCGCTGCAATTGTGCATGTTAAGTCAGTGGAATGGGGATTACTCAGATTTGTCCCCTACCCTGAATCTGAATCAAGAGACCAGAAATTCTCTTCTATGGTGGCTTTATCGGCCACACCTGTCCAGGGGGATGCCATTCAGCAGGCCAGACTGGACAATCGTAACAACAGACGCCAGCCTGCTAGGTTGGGGCGCTGTCTGGAATTCTCTGAAGACTCAGGGATTATGGAATCAGGAGGAGAGTCTCCTTCCAATAAACATTCTGGAATTGAGGGCAGTTCTCAATGCCCTTCTGGCTTGGCCCCAATTAACAACTCAGGGGTTCATCAGGTTTCAGTCGGACAATATCACGACTGTAGCTTACATCAACCATCAGGGAGGGACAAGAAGCTCCCTAGCAATGATGGAAGTATCAAAGATAATTCGCTGGGCAGAGTCTCACTCTTGCCACCTGTCAGCAATCCACATCCCGGGAGTGGAGAACTGGGAGGCGGATTTCTTGAGTCGCCAGACCTTTCATCCGGGAGAGTGGGAACTTCATCCGGAGATCTTTGCCCAAATACTTCGACGTTGGGGCAAACCAGAGATAGATCTCATGGCGTCTCGCCAGAACGCCAAACTTCCTCACTACGGGTCCAGATCCAGGGATCCGGGAGCGGTTCTGATAGATGCTTTGACAGCACCTTGGAACTTCGGGATGGCTTATGTGTTTCCACCCTTCCCGCTGCTTCCTCGATTGATTGCGAAAATCAAACAGGAGAGAGCATCAGTGATTCTAATAGCACCTGCATGGCCACGCAGGACTTGGTATGCAGATCTAGTGGACATGTCATCCTGTCCACCTTGGTCTCTACCTCTAAGACAGGACCTTCTGATACAGGGTCCATTCAAACATCAAAATCTAACTTCTCTGAAACTGACTGCTTGGAAATTGAACGCTTGATTTTATCAAAGCGTGGTTTTTCTGAGTCGGTTATTGATACCCTGATCCAGGCTAGGAAGCCTGTTACCAGAAAGATTTACCATAAAATATGGCGCAAATACCTATACTGGTGCGAATCCAAACGTTACTCCTGGAGTAAGGTTAGGATCCCTAGGATATTGTCTTTTCTACAAGAAGGTTTAGAAAAGGGTTTATCGGCTAGTTCATTAAAGGGACAGATTTCAGCTCTGTCCATCTTGTTACACAGGCGTCTGTCAGAAAATCCAGACGTCCAGGCCTTTTGTCAGGCTTTAGCTAGGATCAAGCCTGTGTTTAAAGCCGTTGCTCCGCCATGGAGTTTAAACTTAGTTCTTAACGTTTTACAAGGTGTTCCATTTGAACCCCTTCATTCCATTGATATAAAATTGTTATCTTGGAAAGTTCTGTTTTTAATGGCTATTTCCTCGGCTCGAAGAGTCTCTGAGTTATCAGCATTACATTGTGATTCTCCTTATCTGATTTTTCACTCAGATAAGGTAGTTCTGCGTACTAAACCTGGGTTCTTACCTAAGGTAGTTACTAACAGGAATATCAATCAAGAGATTGTCGTTCCATCCTTGTGTCCAAATCCTTCTTCAAAGAAGGAACGTCTTCTACACAATCTGGATGTAGTTCGTGCCCTCAAGTTCTACTTGCAGGCAACTAAAGATTTTCGCCAAACTTCTTCCCTGTTTGTCGTTTATTCTGGACAGAGGAGAGGTCAAAAAGCTTCTACTACCTCTCTCTCGTTTTGGCTTCGTAGCATAATACGTTTAGCCTATGAGACTGCTGGACAGCAGCCTCCTGAAAGAATTACAGCTCACTCCACTAGAGCTGTGGCTTCCACTTGGGCCTTTAAGAATGAGGCCTCTGTTGAACAGATTTGCAAGGCTGCAACTTGGTCTTCGCTTCATACTTTTTCCAAATTTTACAAATTTGACACTTTTGCTTCTTCGGAGGCTATTTTTGGGAGAAAGGTTCTTCAGGCAGTGGTTCCTTCTGTATAATGAGCCTGCCTATCCCTCCCGTCATCCGTGTACTTTTGCTTTGGTATTGGTATCCCAGAAGTAATGATGACCCGTGGACTGATCACACATAACAGAAGAAAACATAATTTATGCTTACCTGATAAATTCCTTTCTTCTGTTGTGTGATCAGTCCACGGCCCGCCCTGTTTTTAAGGCAGGTAAATATCTTTTAAATTATACTCCAGTCACCACTTCACCCTTGGTTACTCCTTTCTCGTTGATTCTTGGTCGAATGACTGGGACTGACGTAGAGGGGAGGAGCTATATCAGCTCTGCTGGGTGAATCCTCTTGCATTTCCTGTTGGGGAGGAGTTATATCCCAGAAGTAATGATGACCCGTGGACTGATCACACAACAGAAGAAAGGAATTTATCAGGTAAGCATAAATTATGTTTTTTATTTGTTTCCAGGAAGTGACTGCTGAAGGAGGGGATGGCCTGGATACTCAACTTGGTTCTGTAGATGAAGAGAGTGGTCGTCAACTTGGGGAGATTGAGCTGCAGTGTGGTATCTGTACAAAGTGGTTTGGAGCGGACACCTTTGGAATAGATACCACGTATGTTAACACTTTACTTTTTTTTTATTTATTTTTTTATTTATAATTCACATGTATATGTGTAAATAAATAATTTGTGTGTTTGAGTCAACTTCATCATGTTGATTTTGTTACACTCCCTGTGTTCAAATTATAAAAGCACTAAGCCAGTTTTATCTTGTTGACACTTGTTTCCTCTCTGTTCAATGGTGGAAATTGTCCCTATGAACCAGTGAGCGTTGCTATAGCACTATCAGTTATGTACAACCACACTCCATGCTAGTTTAATTATAGATAACCTATATCTTTTAAATGTAATTAAAATCCGTTTTGTTTGCATTCCAGATATTTGTTCTTTGAATACAGTGCCCCTTTAAGAACTTGTATAAAATAAATATAAAAGTTGTATTAAACTCTTTCAAATGAACCAACACTTTTTTGAAAATGCTATTATGCCTCTTACTGCTTTATATAGGGATGAATTCAGTCACACACATAAATGAGCAGATGTTTGATTTATTCCAAGCTTAAAGTTACACTAAACACATGTCTTCTGATAATCCCAAAACCTACTTTTTCTTAATAAAAAAAAATCAATAAAATCACTGCTGTCTATATGTTCCTCTTACCCCAAACTGTTGAAGGAGATTGTTTCAGTGCTTGACTTCCTATGTAAGCTGCCATATTGTAACATACTTTACAGGGGCACAGTAGTCACATGCTCATGATGCATTCACGTGACACACACACACACACACACACATTACATATACTTAGTCTTAGAGGATCACATCTATTTGCAGATTGGGAGCTGCAGTGACTAAAGATACATATTTATTAGTCAGAGTATAAATGCATTAGATTTCCCCATTTATGTATATACATATATTATGCATCAGAATTTAAATAAAATGCTTATTAAGTACTGTTTTTATGTTTCTAACTCCCCCCAAAGTTTTATACTTTAAACTGCACGCAAGTTTTATGTTGTAAGTAAAGCCGTTTGCAGTGCAGGACTGCAAGCACTATTATCAGTGTAAATCATTTGTAACCTCTGTAAAGGGGAGAGGGAGGCTGTGACGCTGCATATACTCTCTGTGCAGAAGTTTTCTGCTTTTCAAGACCTCTCCTCCTGTTTATGTAAATCACTAAGGGATGCAAGTTATACAAGTTTAGTTGTTTAGCAATGATATAGTCTGCATTATATAGCAGTGCGATCAGATCCTTTCACACTCTGCTGATACACAGTCATTAGAGCAGAACTCTGTGTGTGTGATCAGAGGGTGGGACAAGTATATGTAATATAGCCGTGTGTTTGTCACATGACTGCATCGTGTGTCTACTGTGCCCCTGCAACATACGTTACAATATGGCAGCTTACATAGGAGAATCAAGCAGTGGATCAATGCTGTACTTTAAAACAATCTTCTTCAACAGTTTGGGGTAAGAAGAACATATAAAACAGACAGCATTGATTTATTTTATTTATATTAATAAGAAAAAGTAGGTTTTAGCAATTTTAATCAGGTGTTAAATGTCCCTTTAAAGGGACATAAAACAAGTTGGGATAGAGACAAAATATATGTACTTTAATTACTTTACCTGCAAATTTATACTGCAGTGCCTCTACATTAACCCTTTCATTTTAGTTTCTGAATTGTAAAGCTGTAACTCCCCCCCCCCCACACACATTTCCTTCTATGGCTGAAAAAGAAGATCGAAAGATCCCCAGAGGTGCGCTGGTGCTTGGATAGAGCTGGTATCGATTGCTCGAAGAAATTCACAAAATAGGGGCTGCACTCTCAGCAGTAATCCAAAGGAGTACCCGGCTGTAGATAAGAAGACAAGAGAGGCGCCAAACATAAAACAATATCGTCTGAACCATGGGCCAATAGCCCCCCCCTGTGTGCAGGATATACTCACAAAGGCTGCGGCACACGTACTGTGCCTGTTGAAGCGGATCGGGACTGTTCAGAGTCGCCCGACGGACACACAAAGAAGCCGGTACACGTGACCCCTGTAACCAATAGCAGGCCAATTCACCTGTCAGGTCCGGATCAACGGTCACTCGCTGGAAATAGGTGGTTGCGGTCTCAACCAGGAGAGACACCGGTGTTAGATATGGATTGCACCAGGGCAATAAGTGACAGGTAGCAAGGTGACTCAAATAAAAAGGTTTTATTTAAGATAAAAACAATCACAGCAACGCGTTTCTCAGCAAAATTGCCGTTTCATCAGGCTGTATTACTGACTGCATGATTACACCTTTTATACCTTGCTACACCTGTCTAAAAGGGGCGGATCTGACATGGGATCTTTGTCTGGCTAATCTTTAACTGTTTCTTAACTGTTCATTTTGATATACAATAGTTAGACAAGAATTTTTGAAAAAACCTTACATTTCTTAACTCTAATTAAAGACATATTCAAATCAATGAATACTTATACAATGTAATAGCATAATATTAACAATACAATAATAAAATAAAATAAAATAAAAACCTTGAACCATTTATAAATCTATTCGCCATCCCACCAAAGTCAATTCAAGTTCAGTTAATATTCACACTAATTGTGATATCATAGATATTCAAATGGATATGTGATATAATGATATAAATAAATATATATAGATATAATTAGGATGGTCACATATGAATTATGATATGGATTAACTAGTCAATCTTATAGGTATAAATCGAGAATGATGTATTAAAATATGCAATGATATCATATGTAAAGGGGTCGGTAACACGCCTTTGGCACTATATGGCCCTATTGGTAATGTCCTACAGAAAATAAATATATAAATAAAGTAATCCTTTCTGAATGGGATAATATGATAGGAGGGGGGAAGGTCACCTGGGATACTATAGTTACCAAACTACATATATCACTAGACATATTGGAATACAGGTGGAGACCCACTGGACACAAACCCCACTCAAAAGGCTGCCAAATCTATATTGAGATTCAAGCCGTTTGGATGTAGAGTTCTAAGGGTATGTATCCAGTAGGTCTCCCTCTGTCTAAGCCTAGACAGTCGATTATATAAATGTGATACTGGAATATGTTCAATGGGACATATACTAAAGCAATTAATATTGCCATTATGGTGTAAGTTGCAATGTCTAGGAACACTATGGTTTTTATAATTCTTTTTCATGTTCCTCACGTGTTCGGACCATCTAATACTGAGGCGCCTGCAGGTTCTACCTACGTACTGTACCCCACATACACAGGACAGTAGATATATTACATATCTCGATGCACATGTAATGTGCCCAATTATCGAATAGTGTTTCTTGGTGATATTTGATTTAAATGTAGTTTGTTGTTGTGTGATCTCGACACAGAGTTTGCATCTCCTGTCTTTGCATCTAAAAGCACCTACTGGTATATTACCCACTCGTTGGCGACTATTAAGAATTTTGTGCTTCACGATCTTACTGGGAGCTAAAAGAGATTTTAAGCTAGGTGCTTTTTTGTATACTATCCTAGGTTTATTACCCACCAGATTGCCTAATATAGGGTCTTTTTTAATTATACCCCAATGTTTATTGATAATTTGACGTATTTTTTTATGATTACAATTGTATTCTGTAATAAATGGAGTAAAATTTTCCATTAGTTGTGATTTCTCTTTGTTATGTGTTATGAAATAATTATCTCTCTTGTCTTTTTTCGCTCTTTCGTAACCATTCTCTATGATCTGCAATGGGTAATGTTTCTCCTTAAAGCGTTCTTTCAATATCAAGCTTTGTGTCTCATAATCACTCATGGAACTACAATTACGGCGAACTCTTTTGAATTGGCCATAAGGCACATTTCTCTTCCAAGGGAAATAGTGATGGCTATTGAAATCTAGATAGCTATTGCAGTCTACCATTTTAAAATGTGTAATACTAGTGATCCTGGAGTTCTCAAATTTAAGTTCTAGATCCAAAAACACTATAGTTTCATGATGTATCACGCTAGTAAACGTTAGTCCCTTATTGTTTGAATTAAGATGATCAACAAATGTATTAGCTGATGACATATCTCCCCTCCAAATAAAAATCAGGTCATCGATGTACCGCCCAAGGCAGGCAGATAAGGGAGGGGGGATTGTCCTACAGAACTTAACCGACTATTTAATAGAGGCACGGAAAATTCTACATGACACCACATATTACATAAAACTTAACTTTGATCCAACAACACAATATACCAATATTTTAAAAGGATTAGTCAATTATGCATTTAGTGAAAACATTATACTTAAGAAAGAGCGAGATTTTTTGTTACCCAAGGAACCAAATTTAGCGTTTTACTACCATCTGCCCAAATTGCATAAGAATTTAACCTGTCCCCCAGGGAGACCTATTATTGCGGGCATAGGTAGTCTTACAGATAACGTCTCCTCATACGTTGATTTTTTCCTGCAAAAACATGTGTTGGGCCTTGAGTCATATATCCGAGATTCTAGTGATTTAATTGCCAAGTTAAGTAAGATTACTGTCACTCCGGATCTTCTTTGGATCACTTGTGACGTTCAATCGTTATATTCCAATATATCACATTCATTAGGGTTGTCTGCCATATCAGAATATTTACAAAACGACATTTATTTACCTAATCCACAATGTGATTTTTTGTTACAGCTTATATCTTTTATTTTAAAGCACAATTACTTCATATTTCAGGATGAATTCTATCTTCAGGTCAAGGGTACCGCCATGGGCACCAGGTTCGCCCCAAGCTATGCGAACCTGTTTATGGGTTCCTTTGAACATGAATACATCTATAATGGCTCGTTTGGGGCGAGCCTGGTGTTCTATGGGCGGTACATCGATGACCTGATTTTTATTTGGAGGGGAGATATGTCATCAGCTAATACATTTGTTGATCATCTTAATTCAAACAATAAGGGACTAACGTTTACTAGCGTGATACATCATGAAACTATAGTGTTTTTGGATCTAGAACTTAAATTTGAGAACTCCAGGATCACTAGTATTACACATTTTAAAATGGTAGACTGCAATAGCTATCTAGATTTCAATAGCCATCACTATTTCCCTTGGAAGAGAAATGTGCCTTATGGCCAATTCAAAAGAGTTTGCCGTAATTGTAGTTCCATGAGTGATTATGAGACACAAAGCTTGATATTGAAAGAACGCTTTAAGGAGAAACATTACCCATTGCAGATCATAGAGAATGGTTACGAAAGAGCGAAAAAAGACAATAGAGATAATTATTTCATAACACATAACAAAGAGAAATCACAACTAATGGAAAATTTTACTCCATTTATTACAGAATACAATTGTAATCATAAAAAAATACGTCAAATTATCAATAAACATTGGGGTATAATTAAAAAAGACCCTATATTAGGCAATCTGGTGGGTAATAAACCTAGGATAGTATACAAAAAAGCACCTAGCTTAAAATCTCTTTTAGCTCCCAGTAAGATCGTGAAGCACAAAATTCTTAATAGTCGCCAACGAGTGGGTAATATACCAGTAGGTGCTTTTAGATGCAAAGACAGGAGATGCAAACTCTGTGTCGAGATCACACAACAACAAACTACATTTAAATCAAATATCACCAAGAAACACTATTCGATAATTGGGCACATTACATGTGCATCGAGATATGTAATATATCTACTGTCCTGTGTATGTGGGGTACAGTACGTAGGTAGAACCTGCAGGCGCCTCAGTATTAGATGGTCCGAACACGTGAGGAACATGAAAAAGAATTATAAAAACCATAGTGTTCCTAGACATTGCAACTTACACCATAATGGCAATATTAATTGCTTTAGTATATGTCCCATTGAACATATTCCAGTATCACATTTATATAATCGACTGTCTAGGCTTAGACAGAGGGAGACCTACTGGATACATACCCTTAGAACTCTACATCCAAACGGCGTGAATCTCAATATAGATTTGGCAGCCTTTTGAGTGGGGTTTGTGTCCAGTGGGTCTCCACCTGTATTCCAATATGTCTAGTGATATATGTAGTTTGGTAACTATAGTATCCCAGGTGACCTTCCCCCCTCCTATCATATTATCCCATTCAGAAAGGATTACTTTATTTATATATTTATTTTCTGTAGGACATTACCAATAGGGCCATATAGTGCCAAAGGCGTGTTACCGACCCCTTTACATATGATATCATTGCATATTTTAATACATCATTCTCGATTTATACCTATAAGATTGACTAGTTAATCCATATCATAATTCATATGTGACCATCCTAATTATATCTATATATATTTATTTATATCATTATATCACATATCCATTTGAATATCTATGATATCACAATTAGTGTGAATATTAACTGAACTTGAATTGACTTTGGTGGGATGGCGAATAGATTTATAAATGGTTCAAGGTTTTTATTTTATTTTATTATTGTATTGTTAATATTATGCTATTACATTGTATAAGTATTCATTGATTTGAATATGTCTTTAATTAGAGTTAAGAAATGTAAGGTTTTTTAAAAAATTCTTGTCTAACTATTGTATATCAAAATGAACAGTTAAGAAACAGTTAAAGATTAGCCAGACAAAGATCCCATGTCAGATCCGCCCCTTTTAGACAGGTGTAGCAAGGTATAAAAGGTGTAATCATGCAGTCAGTAATACAGCCTGATGAAACGGCAATTTTGCTGAGAAACGCGTTGCTGTGATTGTTTTTATCTTAAATAAAACCTTTTTATTTGAGTCACCTTGCTACCTGTCACTTCTTGCCCTGGTGCAATCCATATCTAACACCGGTGTCTCTCCTGGTTGAGACCGCAACCACCTATTTCCAGCGAGTGACCGTTGATCCGGACCTGACAGGTGAATTGGCCTGCTATTGGTTACAGGGGTCACGTGTACCGGCTTCTTTGTGTGTCCGTCGGGCGACTCTGAACAGTCCCGATCCGCTTCAACAGGCACAGTACGTGTGCCGCAGCCTTTGTGAGTATATCCTGCACACAGGGGGGGGCTATTGGCCCATGGTTCAGACGATATTGTTTTATGTTTGGCGCCTCTCTTGTCTTCTTATCCTTCTATGGCTGTATCTATATCTATTGTTGTTTTAGTAGAATGCAAAAATGCATAGGGATTATCTGCTGGAGCATGGCTAGAAGCGGTGTACTCTGTTGAAATACAATGCCTGTATCTAAACACTAAAATGGGGGGTGGAGTTGGCTTCTCCAGCTTAATTCATTTTGCTTATTTTTGAAAATTTATTTAAAATACTTGTGTGTGATCACCCACAGCAGAGCTGCTATATAGCTCCTCCCCTCACTGCCATACCCAGTCATTCTCTTGCAACTCTTAACTAAGATGGAGGTCGTAAGAGGACTGTGGTGTTTTATACTTAGTTTATTTCTTCAATCAAAAGTTTGTTATTTCTCTTGTTAAGTGTGTTCAGTCCACGGATCATCCATTACTTATGGGATATATTCTCCTTCCCAACAGGAAGTTGCAAGAGGATCACCCAAGCAGAGCTGCTATATAGCTCCTCCCCTCACATGTCATATCCAGTCATTCTCTTGCAACCCTCAACAAAGAAGGAGGTCGCGAGAGGAGCTGGAGTTTTTACTTAACTATTCTTCAATCAAAAGTTTGTTATTTTAAATAGCACCGGAGTGTGCTGTTTTTCTATCTCAGGCAGTATTTGGAAGAAGAAACTGCCTGCGTTTTTTATCTATGATCTTAGCAGGCGTAACTAAGATCCACTGGCTGTTCTCGACATTCTGAGGAGTGGGGTAACTTCAGAAACTGGGAATAGCATGCGGGGTCCTCCGCAAATGAGGTATGTGCAGTACTTTATTTTCTGGGAATGGAATTGACTAAGAAAATACTGCTGTTACCGTATGATGTAAGTATAGCCTTAAATGCAGTAGTAGCAACTGGTATCAGGCTGATAAATGTATGCGCAGTCGAGTTATATTCTAAGGACTAGAATTTGACTGAGAAAATACTGTTAACACTGAAATAATACTTAAGCCTTCTCTGCAGTGGTAGCGACTGGTAGCAGGCTTAGTGATAGCTTTGCATGACATTGAAAAATGTTGTTTTTTGATAAAACGTTTACTGGCATGTTGTTCGTTTTTTTGTGAGGTACTTTGGTGATAAATCTCTTTGGGCATGATTTTTTTCCACATGGCTAACATATTTTTCTGCATGGAAACCGTTATATCTGGGCTCCCACTGTTGTGATTGGAGTGGGAGGGCCCTTGTTTTAGCGCCTTGTTGCGCAGTTAAAATTATTGCACAGTCTTTCTTCTTCTTCCTCCTTGATCCAGGACGTCTCTAGAGAGCTCAGGGGTCTGCAAATTTCATTTGTGAGGGAGGTAATCAGTCACAGCAGATCTGTGACAGTGTGCTGACTGTGATTAAAAGCGTTAAATCTTAATTGATATCCGTTTTATCCGTTTTGGGTATCGAGGGGTTAATCATCCTTTTGCTAATGGGTGCAATCCTCTGCTAATAGTACACTTCTTGTTAAGAATTGTTTAATTATATCTGTATTTTTGAAGCGCTGCAGCGTTTTTTATATTGCTTGTAAAACTTATTGAAAGTGATTTCCAAGCTTGTTAGTTTCATTGCTAAGTCTGTTTTAAACATGTCTGATTCAGAGGAAACAGTTTGTTCATCATGTTAAAAAGCCAATGTGGAGCCCAATAGAACGATGTGTAGCAATTGTATTGATATTGCTTTGAATAAAAGTCGATCTGTACCGATAAAGAAGCTATCACCAGACAACGAGGGGGAAGTTATGCCGCCTAACTCTCCTCACGTGTCAGTACCTGCGTCTCCCGCTCGGGAGATGCGTAGGATTGAGACACCTATTACATCTAGGCCCTTACAAATCACTTTACATGATATGGCTAATGTTATGAAAGAAGTATTATATAATATGCCCGAATTAAGGGGCAAACGCGATAGCTCTGGGTTAAGGACAGAGCGCGCTGATGACACGAGAGCCATGTCTGATACTGCGTCACAACTTGCAGAACATGAGGACGGTGAGCTACATTCTCTCGGTGACGGTTCTGATCCGGGGAGACCGGATTCAGAAATGTCAAATTTTAAATTTAAGCTTGAGAACCTCCGTGTGTTACTAGGGGAGGTATTAGCGGCTCTGAATGATTGCGACACGGTGGCAATTCCAGAGAAATTGTGTAGGTTGGATAGATACTGACGTTTTTCCTATACCAAAAAGACTTACAGAAATTATCAGTAAGGAGTGGGATAGACCCGGTGTGCCTTTTTCCCCTCCCCCGATATTTAGAAAAATGTTCCCTATAGACGCCACCACACGAGACTTATGGCAGACGGTCCCTAAGGTGGAGGGAGCAGTTTCTACGTTAGCCAAGCGTACCACTATCCCGGTGGAGGATAGCTGTGCCTTCTCAGATCCAATGGATAAAAAATTAGAGGGTTATCTTAAGAAAATGTTTGTTCAACAGGGTTTTATATTGCAGCCTCTTGCATGCATTGCGCCTGTCACGGCTGCAGCGGAATTCTGGTTTGAGTCTCTGGAAGAGGCGATTCGCACAGAGCCGTTGGATGAGGCCTTGAGCAAAGTTAGAACCCTTAAGCAAGCTAATGCGTTTGTTTCAGATGCCGTAGTACATCTAACCAAACTTACGGCTAAAAATTCCGGATTCGCCATACAGGCGCGCAGAGCGCTCTGGCTTAAATCCTGGTCATCGGATGTAACTTCCAAGTCTAAACTACTTAACATTCCTTTCAAAGGGCAGACCTTATTCGGGCCCGGCTTGAAGGAAATTATTGCTGACATTACGGGAGGTAAGGGCCACGCCCTTCCTCAGGACAGGGCCAAACCAAAGGCCAAACAGTCTAATTTTCGTGCCTTTCGTAACTTCAAGGCAGGAGCAGCATCGACTTCCTCCGCTCCAAGACAGGAAGGAACTACTGCTCGTTACAGACAAGGTTGGAAAGGCAACCAGTCATGGAACAAGGGCAAGCAGGCCAGAAAGCCTACTCCCGCCCCTAAGACAGCATGAAGTCAGGGCCCCCTATCCGGAGACGGATTTAGTGGGGGGCAGACTTTCTCTCTTTGCCCAGGCTTGGGCAAGAGATGTGCAGGATCCCTGGACGTTAAAGATTATATCTCAGGGATACCTTCTGGATTTCAAATCCTCTCCTCCACAAGGGAGGTTCCATCTTTCGAGGTTATCGACAAACCTAGTAAAGAGAGAGGCATTTCTACGATGTGTACAAGACCTCTTAATCATGGGGGTGATCCACTCAGTTCCGCGATCGGAACAGGGACAAGGATTTTACTCAAATCTATTTGTGGTTCCCAAAAAGAGGGAACCTTCAGACCAATCTTGGACTTAAAGATCTTAAACAAATTCCTAAGGGTACCATCGTTCAAGATGGCAACCATTCAAACCATCCTACCCATGATCCAAGAGGGTCAATATATGACCACGGTGGACTTAAAGGATGCTTACCTTCATATACCGATTCACAAAGATAATTATCGGTACCTGAGGTTTGCCTTTCTAGACAGGCATTACCAGTTTGTGGCTCTTCCCTTCGGGTTAGCCACGGCCCCGAGAATTTTTACGAAGGTTCTGGGCTCACTTCTGGCGGTACTAAGACCACGAGGCATAGCGGTGGCTCCGTACCTAGACGACATTCTGATACAAGCGTCAAGTTTTCAGAATGCAAAGTCTCATACAGAGATAGTTCTAGCATTTCTGAGGTCGCATGGGTGGAAAGTGAACGTGGAAAAGAGTTCTCTGTTACCACTCACACGGGTTCCTTTTCTAGGGACTCTTATAGATTCTGTAGAGATGAAGATTTACCTGACGGAGTCCAGGTTATCAAAGATTCTCAATGCTTGCCGTGTCCTTCATTCCATTCCAAGCCCATCGGTAGCTCAGTGCATGGAGGTAATCGGCTTAATGGTAGCGGCAATGGACATAGTGCCATTTGCGCGCCTGCATCTCAGACCGCTGCAACTATGCATGCTCAGTCAATGGAACGGGGATTACTCAGATCTGTCCCCTTTGCTAAATCTGCACCAGGAGACCAGAGATTCGCTTCTCTGGTGGTTGTCACCGGTTCATCTGTCCAAAGGAATGACATTTCGCAGGCCAGATTGGACGATTGTAACAACGGATGCCAGCCTTCTAGGCTGGGGAGCAGTCTGGAATTCCCTGAAGGCTCAGGGATAGTGGACTCAGGAGGAGAAACTCCTCCCAATAAACATTCTAGAATTAAGAGCAATATTCAATGCTCTTCTAGCTTGGCCTCAGTTAGCAAAGCTGAGGTTCATCAGATTTCAGTCGGACAATATCACGACTGTGGCTTACATCAATCATCAGGGGGGAACCAGGAGTTCCCTAGCGATGTTGGAAGTCTAGAAGATAATTCGCTGGGCAGAGTCTCACTCTTGCCACCTGTCAGCGATTCACATCCCAGGCGTAGAGAACTGGGAGGCGGATTTCCTAAGTCGCCAGACTTTTCATCCGGGAGAGTGGGAACTTCACCCAGAGGTGTTTGCTCAACTGATTCGTCGTTGGGGCAAACCGGATCTGGATCTCATGGCATCTCGCCAGAACGCGAAGCTTCCTTGTTACGGATCCAGGTCCAGGGACCCGGGAGCGGTGCTGGTAGATGCATTAGCAGCCCCTTGGGTTTTCAACATAGCTTATGTGTTTCCACCATTTCCGTTGCTACCTCGGCTGATTGCCAGGATCAAACAGGAGAGGGCATCGGTAATTCTGATAGCGCCTGCGTGGCCACGCAGGACCTGGTATGCAGACCTAGTGGACATGTCATCCTGTCCACCATGGTCTCTTCCTCTGAGGCAGGACCTTCTAATTCAGGGTCCTTTCAACCATCCAAACCTAATTTCTCTGAGGCTGACTGCCTGGAAATTGAACGCTTGATTCTATCAAAGCGTGGGTTTTCGGATTCGGTTATTGATACATTAATACAGGCTCGGAAACCTGTGACAAGAAAAATTTACCATAAGATATGGCGTAAATATTTATATTGGTGCGAATCCAAGAGTTACTCATGGAGTAAGGTTAGGATTCCTAGTATATTGGCTTTTCTACAAGAGGGTTTAGAAAAGGGTTTATCCGCTAGTTCGCTAAAGGGACAGATTTCAGCTCTGTCCTTTTACACAAACGTCTGGCAGAGCATCCAGACGTCCAGGCCTTTTGTCAGGCTTTGGCTAGAATTAAGCCTGTGTTTAAAGCTGTTGCTCCTCCGTGGAGCTTAAACTTGGTTCTTAAAGTTCTTCAGGGTTTTCCGTTTGAACCCCTTCATTCCATTGATATTAAGCTTTTATCTTGGAAAGTTTTGTTTTTGATGGCTATTTCTTCGGCTCGAAGAGTATCGGAGTTATCTGCCTTACATTGTGATTCTCCTTATCTGATCTTTCATTCAGATAAGGTAGTTCTTCGTACTAAACCTGGGTTTTTACCTAAGGTTGTTTCTAACAGGAATATCAATCAAGAGATTGTTGTTCCATCATTATGTCCTAATCCTTCTTCAAAGAAGGAACGTCTTTTTTTGCATAATCTAGACGTGGTCCGTGCTCTGAAGTTCTACTTACAGGCAACTAAAGATTTTAGACAAACTTCTTCTCTGTTTGTCGTTTACTCTGGACAGAGAAGAGGTCAAAAGGCTTCAGCTACCTCTCTCTCTCTCTCTCTCTCTCTCTTTTTGGCTTCGTAGCATAATACGTTTAGCCTATGAGACTGCTGGACAGCAGCCTCCTGAAAGAATTACAGCTCATTCCACTAGAGCTGTGGCTTCCACCTGGGCCTTTAAGAATGAGGCCTCTGTTGAACAGATTTGCAAGGCTGCAACTTGGTCTTCACTTCATACTTTTTACAAATTTGACACTTTTGCTTCTTCGGAGGCTGGTTTTGGGAGAAAGGTTCTTCAGGCAGTGGTTCCTTCTGTTTAATGTTCCTTCCTTGTCCCTCCCATCATCCGTGTACTTAGCTTTGGTATAGGTATCCCATAAGTAATGGATGATCCGTGGACTGAACACACTTAACAAGAGAAAACATAATTTATGCTTACCTGATAAATTTATTTCTCTTGTAGTGTGTTCAGTCCACGGCCCGCCCTGTCTTTTTTTCAGGCAGGTTCTAAATTTTAAAATTATAACTCCAGTCACCACTGCACCTTATAGTTTCTCCTTTCTCGTCTTGTTTCGGTCGAATGACTGGATATGACATGTGAGGGGAGGAGCTATATAGCAGCTCTGCTTGGGTGATCCTCTTGCAACTTCCTGTTGGGAAGGAGAATATATCCCATAAGTAATGGATGATCCGTGGACTGAACACACAACAAGAGAAATAAATTTATCAGGTAAGCATAAATTATGTTTTTTAAATGGTACCGGAGTGTACTGTTTCATCTCAGGCAGTATTTAGAAGCAGAATCTGCCTGCGCTTTCTATGATCTTAGAAGTAACTAAGATCCTTTGCTGTTCTCACATATTCTGAGGAGTGAGGTAACTTCGGAGGGGGAATAGCGTGCAGGTTTTCCCGTAATAAGGTATGTGCAGCTAAAATATTTTTCTAGGGATGGAATTTGCTAGAAAATGCTGCTGATACCGAAGTAATGTAAGTAAAGCCTTAAATGCAGTGATAGCGACTGGTATCAGGCTTATTAATAGAGATACATACTCTTATAAAAGTGTATTTTAAAACGTTTGCTGGCGTGTTTAATTGTTTTTTACATATGTTTGGTGATAAAACTTATTGGAGCCTAGTTTTTTCCACATGGCTGGCTTGAATTTTGCCTAGAAACAGTTCCCTGAGGCTTCCCACTGTTGTAATATGAGTGGGAGGGGCCTATTTTGGCATTTTTTTGCACAGCAAAAATTACACAGACATCCAGCTTCTTCCTGCATGATCCAGGACTTCTCTGAAGGGCTCAAAAGGCTTCAAAAGTCGTATTGAAGGAGGTAAAAAGCCACAGTAGAGCTTTGGCAGTTGTTGTGATGTTTTTGTCATTTGTTATTCCGTTTTTGGTATTAAGGGGTTAATCATCCATTTGCAAGTGGGTGCAATGCTCTGTTAACTTATTACATACACTGTAAAAATTTTGTTAGTGTAACTGCATTTTCTCCAACATAGGTGTGTCCGGTCCACGGCGTCATCCTTACTTGTGGGATATTCTCTTCCCCAACAGGAAATGGCAAAGAGCCCAGCAAAGCTGGTCACATGATCCCTCCTAGGCTCCGCCTACCCCAGTCATTCTCTTTGCCGTTGTACAGGCAACATCTCCACGGAGATGGGTTAGAGTTTTTTAGTGTTTAACTGTAGTTTTTATTATTCAATCAAGAGTTTGTTATTTTGAAATAGTGCTGGTATGTACTATTTACTCAGAAACAGAAAAGAGATGAAGATTTCTGTTTGTATGAGGAAAATGATTTTAGCAACCGTCACTAAAATCCATGGCTGTTCCACACAGGACTGTTGAGAGCAATTAACTTCAGTTGGGGGAACAGTGAGCAGTCTCTTGCTGCTTGAGGTATGACACATTCTAACAAGACGATGTAATGCTGGAAGCTGTCATTTTCCCTATGGGATCCGGTAAGCCATGTTTATTAAGATCGTAAATAAGGGCTTCACAAGGGCTTATTAGGACTGTAGACTTTTTCTGGGCTAAATCGATTCATTATTAACACATATTTAGCCTTGAGGAATCATTTATTCTGGGTATTTTGATATAATAATATCGGCAGGCACTGTTTTAGACACCTTATTCTTTAGGGGCTTTCCCAAATCATAGGCAGAGCCTCATTTTCGCGCCGGTGTTGCGCACTTGTTTTTGAGAGGCATGACATGCAGTCGCATGTGAGAGGAGCTCTGATACTTAGAAAAGACTTTCTGAAGGCGTCATTTGGTATCGTATTCCCCTTTGGGCTTGGTTGGGTCTCAGCAAAGCAGATACCAGGGACTGTAAAGGGGTTAAAGTTAAAAACGGCTCCGGTTCCGTTATTTTAAGGGTTAAAGCTTCCAAATTTGGTGTGCAATACTTTTAAGGCTTTAAGACACTGTGGTGAAAATTTGGTGAATTTTGAACAATTCCTCAAGTGAGGGGAGTAAGCATGGTACTGCATCATTCCCTCCTTCGTCTACACGAGTCTTGCCCACTCAGGAGGCCCCTAGTACATCTAGCGCGCCAATACTCCTTACTATGCAACAATTAACGGCTGTAATGGATAATTCTGTCAAAAACATTTTAGCCAAAATGAACACTTATCAGCGTAAGCGCGACTGCTCTGTTTTAGATACTGAAGAGCATGACGACGCTGATAATAATGGTTCTGAAGGGCCCCTAACCCAGTCTGATGGGGCCAGGGAGGTTTTGTCTGAGGGAGAAATTACTGATTCAGGGAACATTTCTCAACAAGCTGAACCTGATGTGATTACGTTTAAATTTAAGTTGGAACATCTCCGCATTCTGCTTAAGGAGGTATTATCCACTCTGGATGATTGTGACAAGTTGGTCATCCCAGAGAAACTATGTAAAATGGACAAGTTCCTAGAGGTCCCGGGGCTCCCAGAAGCTTTTCCTATACCCAAGCGGGTGGCGGACATTGTTAATAAAGAATGGGAAAGGCCCGGTATTCCTTTCGTCCCTCCCCCCATATTTAAAAAATTGTTTCCTATGGTCGACCCCAGAAAGGACTTATGGCAGACAGTCCCCAAGGTCGAGGGAGCGGTTTCCACTTTAAACAAACGCACCACTATACCCATAGAGGATAGTTGTGCTTTCAAAGATCCTATGGATAAAAAATTAGAAGGTTTACTTAAAAAGATGTTTGTTCAGCAGGGTTACCTTCTACAACCAATTTCATGCATTGTCCCTGTAGCTACAGCCGCATGTTTCTGGTTCGATGAGCTGATAAAGGCGGTCGATAGTGATTCTCCTCCTTATGAGGAGATTATGGACAGAATCAATGCTCTCAAATTGGCTAATTCTTTCACCCTAGACGCCACTTTGCAATTGGCTAGGTTAGCGGCTAAGAATTCTGGGTTTGCTATTGTGGCGCGCAGAGCGCTTTGGTTGAAATCTTGGTCAGCTGATGCGTCTTCCAAGAACAAGCTACTTAACATTCCTTTCAAGGGGAAAACGCTGTTTGGCCCTGACTTGAAAGAGATTATCTCTGATATCACTGGGGGTAAGGGCCACTTT